>NW_015166599.1:34534-39625 GCF_001447785.1 Gekko japonicus | reverse complement strand
CCCCCCCCAGCAGCAGGAAAGGGCCAGAGTCCAGGAGCACCTTAAAAACTAACACAATTTGTGGCAAGCGAGGAGCTTTCGTGAGTCACGGCTCACTTCTTCAGATTTCGCCTGGCAAGTTGCGGCCGATTTACGGCGACTCCTCGTGGGTTTTTCAAGGCAAGAGACATTGTGAGGTGGTTTGCCACTGCCTGCCTCTGCGTAGCGACCCTGGACTTCCGTGGTGGTCTCCCATCCAAGGACTCACCACAGACCACCCTACTTAGCTTCTGGAATCTGATGAGATCGGGCCAGCCAGGTCAGAACAACCAACAAGAGACCAGGGGAGAGGTGAGGACATGAGGGGGCTGGTGGCTGACAGCATGGCATCATGCTTCTCTAGGAATTGGCCAAACGCTGTGATTTCACCATAGAGTTTCAGCCGATTCCTAGAGAGGCGGGGCATCACTTCCAGGTTTTTCCCGGAAGTAAACTCACACCATTGGCAGAGGGCCATTATTTATTTCATTTTCCTCCCATCGCCACTTAGAGTGATGGCGGGAAAAGCCAGCGGTGGGCAGAGGATCCCCTGTCCCCACGGGGGGGGGGACGACGACCCTGTTTCCAGACAATACGTTGCCAGTTCAGTCCATCGCTAGTTTTAAAAGATCACTCTCTGCTTGGGACCTTGGAAGGCTGCTGCAAGGCTGAACTGACCTAGGAACTTGGGAGACCTGAATTCAAATTCTCCACTCATGCATGAAGCTAATTGGGTACCCCCGGGCCAATCACCCTTTCTGAGCCTCCCTCCCTCCCAGCAGGCCCGCAGCCAGGATTTTGTGGCTTGGGGGGCAGTTTTTCCCCCAGTGGGGCTGAAGTTCTCAGGGCAGAAAGAAAAGCCGTTTAGCCGATAGAAAGCTGTTGCCAGGATGGATCTCTAAATTGCAAGCTGTCCATCCCTTTAGAGGACAGTTCTCAGCTGCTGCAAGTTAATCACTCCTGCCAGCCTCAGCAACAGTTCTGAGAACAAGTCGGCAGGTGGGGGTCTTGACTTCCATAGTCAAGGAAGCTAACACTTAGGCAGAAAAACTCTTAAAGGAGACCAGTTTCTTGACACAGAGTCAGAAGGGATCCTGGTCTGCCTCCCAGGATGGTGAAACGGGGAAGGGAGAAACGTGAACTGAGCAAGATGGACTTGTTTGGAGGCTCACTGCCAAAACATCTGCGCTCCTGGTGGTGCTAAAGGAGAAACGTCACTGGAAATCCCTGGTTGCAGTGGAGAAACACAAGCCTCCCAGGATGGTGAAACGGGGAAGGGAGAAACGTGAACTGAGCAAGATGGACTTGTTTGGAGGCTCACTGCCAAAACATCTGCGCTCCTGGTGGTGCTAAAGGAGAAACGTCACTGGAAATCCCTGGTTGCAGTGGAGAAACACAAAGGACCTGAGGCCTTTAGCATGGCCCTTTGACCACTGGGGAAGAAACGCTGTGGCTGCCGCCACTTTCCTTAGCAAAAGCCGTTTGTGACAAGTGCAATCTTTTCAACAGGGGGAAGACGGCCCGGTTGGTCCCAAAGGAGAAAAAGGACCCCCAGGACTTTCCGTAAGTGCTTGAAGCATTTACAGGAGAAATTCTTCTGGGGGCTGTGCCTTTTAAAATGAGGATCCGAGCCCCCCAAAAGCCCCACTGTAGCTACAGGTCTGCGTCCCAGGATGGTGAAACGGGGAAGGGAGACACGTGAACTGAGCAAGATGGACATGTTTGGAGGCTGACTGCCAAAACACCTGAGCTCCTGGCGGTGCTAAAGGAGAAACGTCACTGGAAATCCCTGGTTGCAGTGGAGAAACACAAAGGGCCTGCGGCCTTTAGCGTGGCCCTTTGACCGCTGGGGAAGAGACGCTGCGGCTGCCGCCGCTTTCCTTAGCAAAAGCCGTTTGTGACAACTGCAATCTTTTCAACAGGGGGAAGACGGCCCGGTGGGTCCCAAAGGAGAAAAAGGACCCCCAGGACTTTCCGTAAGTGCTTGAATCTCAGACTGCGGTGGGACAAGATAGGAAAGCATCCTCCAAGCTGAAGGTCTAGAAATAAACAAGGACGAGTTATGCTTAGAGTACTGGGGGGAGGGGCTGAGATGTTATGAAGACAGAGGAATATGTTTCAGCAGGGGTCATTTCATAGAAAAAGAGGTGCGGGAGCTCATTAGCATAACTTATTTGCATGTGCCACACCCCCTGACATCACCGGAAGTGTGTCAGAAGGCAACACCCACTGCAACTTACCTGGCTGCTTCTTGCTCTGACTGAGGGCTGCTGGGAGCAGGGGGTGGGGCTTGTTGCATGTGCCCGCCCCCTGGGCTCTTTACTGCCGGAGCTCCGCTCCTGTGCACTCCTGCAGGAAATGACCCCTGTTCAGGGTCAATACTAACAGGTGTTAACAGTTTGTGTCCCAGAATACATGCAGAGCAAGGCAAAAGAGCTAAACCACAGAGCAAGGCAACAGAGCTAGATCACAGTTCACTGGTTTAGCAACAGTCAGAGCTCATGGGTTATTCAGGAAAGTAGAGTCAAGGCAGTCCGAGGTCATTGGGGTTAAAGAGAGAAGCCTCGGTGATTGTCTGTATCAGGCGTCCCCAACGTGATGCCCATCGGCGCCATGGTCCCTTGCTGACACCTTTCTCGGTGCCCACCAAGTGTTTTTAGAAAGTGGGTGTGGCCAGATGGGGCTTTTGACAAGCAAGGCTTCTGACTGGGCATTGGAGATCTGTTTCCCACACATACCTCACATTCCTTTAGCCAAAATGCCCTAAGCCCCATGGCTTGTTCACTTTCTCAAAGAACTCCGAAAGGTTGGTGAGGCGGGACTCACACTAACTCAGCTTAGAGGGAACACTGCTCATGCGTGGTGAGAGGAAGATGAGAGAGGGGAGCGCTCGAGGCGCCATGTACCAACCAGTCAAGGAGCAGATCCATCGCCGAGTAAACCTGAGAAGTACGCAAACGGAGAGTGATTTCAGCAAAGCGTACTTTATTCTATCCGGAACAAGACGACTTTGGCCGGCTCGCAGGCTGGCTTATATTCCCCGAGAAACCGCCACCCAAAACACAAATTCTTGTGGGACTGTGCCTTTAAGAAATGGGGCAGAGCCTCCCCTCAAAGCCCCACCACACCCACGGGCCTGGTGGCAGTCCTGAGGCTATTTAATGGATTCCATGGCAGATTTGAATAAGGGACTGCCAGATTCCCAGCTCAGATTCTTGGTCACCACATGGCAATAGCTCTCAATACAAAAGCCAACTTGGACCCAGAGTTCCCTCTAAGCTGACACTAGCTCACAGAATTTTAGCCTCCGACTCACACATTTTTCTCTTCGCAGAGGAAGGAGGGCTCCAGAGCAAACTCATTTATGTAGCAGCCAAATCGCTGGCTCACAACTTTAATGCCAGGAGCTCACAAAGTAGAATTTTTGCTCACAAGACTCCACGGCTTAGAGGGAGCATAGTTTGGATCTATTTTGAATATCAAAATTATAGCCAATTTGAAAGGTTAGGCCGTGGCTCAGAGGGAGAGCCTCTGCTTGGCATGCAGAAGGTCCCAGGTTCAGTCCCCAGCGTCTCCAGTTAAAAGGACCAGGCAGGAGGGGATGTGAAAGCCCTCAGCCTGAGACCCTGGAGACCCATGAAGTGGGGCTGTACCTCAGGGGCAGAGCCTCTGCTTGGCATGCAGAAGGTCCCAGTTTCAGTCCCCGGCATCTCCAGTTAAAAGGACCAGGCAGGAGGTGATGGGAAAGACTTCCGCCTGAGACCCTGGAGAGCCGTGAAGTGGGGCTGTAGCTCAGTGGCAGAGCCTCTGCTTGGCATGCAGAAGGTCCCAGGTTCAGTCCCCGGCATCTCCAGTTGAAAAGGACCAGAAAGGTGGGGATGTGAAAGACCTCTGCCTGAGTCCCTGGAGAGCTGCTGCCAGTCAGAGGAGACGGCGTTGACCAAGACGGACCAAGGGTCTGGCTCGAAAGAATGCACCAAATGAGTTCTCGTGACTGACTGGGAAAGCAATTGACTGGTGGAAAGAGAGGCTAATAAATACGGCGAGGCACTAATCTGCGAAGGCCTAGCCGGTACCAGCAGGTTGGGCACCTTGTTATGCACTTTGACACTGCTGGGTCACATGCCAATAGGGTCTAACAAGGCACAATCCGCTACGTGTGTCTGCGAGGGCGGAATCGGAAGTCCCATTCGCAGAGTTCTAACTTCAGCTTTCGTTCTTCCCAAACAAAGGTGGAGGAGGTGAAAGACATCGTCAGGGACGAGATGAGCGAGATGCACGGTGAGCAAGCCGACGCAGGCTCCCCTCATTGAGACAGGCTGCCCCCGAGACTCCCGTCGGTGCGGTAAATTGGAGCAATTTGAATACTGGCACAGACTGGTCCAGCAAAGTAGATTTCACCCCATTAGCTGCAAAGGGGGCTGTTTTGCCAAGCCAGCTGGCTAGATGAATCCTGGCTCTGGGTAGACACGAAGCCCCTGACCTTCTTCGCCGTGTGCTGCCGCGTGTCTCCTTTGGAACCTCAGCACGCGCATTTCGCCTGTGGGGTTTTGCAGCGGCAAATACCTTAATTTGTTTTTTCCTCTGTTTTGTGGCTTTTGACACTTCAGGGTCACCTGAGCCCCAGCCATTGTTTGCGGACACCATCTCCATCCAAAGGTTGTCTAAGAACAATCCAGTAACTGGAGGTAGAGCCTCAGGAATTCCCTTCTTGACTCCTGTCCCCAGGAGTTCAAGACACAATATCAGGAGAGAAAGCCTTCCATGGAGAAGGTCCACTAGTGTCTTGTGTGTCTAGCTAAAGGATCTCAGTCAATCAAACATTGTAGCTATAGCCCAGGGGTTGCGATCTGGGTGTTATGCCTTTGTTGATACACCCCAAGATCGCATTAGCCTTTTTTGTTGCCACATCACACTGGCTGCTCATATTTAACTTATGGTCCGCCTGAAGCCCCACCCAGCCCACCCCACTTTCTAAATACACCTGGCAAGGGCTAGGAAATGTGTTGGCGGCTGCCACAGCACCTTTGGGCACAATGTTGGGGGGGGGGGCCAAAGAAAAAAAGGGGGGGG
>NW_015166599.1:14019-34405 GCF_001447785.1 Gekko japonicus | reverse complement strand
TTCCTCAGTGGTCAATATTCTTTATTTTGCAATGCCACACATCCAGAAATACATGCCTAAAGAATTTTGTATATATATATATATACGAACAGATGTTGCTTTCTTATATGCTTTTCATTTGCTACAAGTTTGTATAGTGGGCCATAGGTAGTAGCTGTGCAAATTCTCCAAATTATTCTGGTAGAGACTATCCTATTCGTCAGGATGTGTGTCACTTCCATCAAATGTAGTAGTCAAGTCTTGACCACTGAGGAAGGCCCAAAGGGGCCGAAACGCGTATGGTCCATAGGTCGTAAGTTTTACCCATCAAGTGGATATGTATAACTATCAGCTTTGATGATATACCCTTTGAGTCTGATATTTAGGCTATTTCTTTTAACCGTATGTATGTTTTAGTTTTGTGTACACACTAATAAACATTTGTAATTTTTTATATAATTTATATGTTAGCTTGACCCTCTCAGTTCGCAGCACAATGTTGGGGAAGCCTGGGCTAAAGGTTCTCAGTCAATCAAGCTTTATTGCTGTACCCAAAGGCTTGGGGGGGTCAACAGTGGGAGGGCTTCTAATGTCCTGGCCCCACTGCTGGACCTCCTGATGGCACTGGTATTTCTGGCCACTGTGTGACACATAGTGTTGGACTGGATGGGCCTTTGGCCCGATCCAACATTGGCGTCTCTTATGTTCTTATGTTCTTATGTTCATTGCCAGGCAGGTTAAAATCACGGATAAAAAAAAAAATCAAGGACATCACATAAAACAAGTAAAATTCATTAATACAATTCAGAAATCGTATTCATAATAGGACCAAGACAGCCTTTCTGGACCTCCCCGTTTCTGTACATAGCTTGTTGGGAGGATGTCACCCAGCTGGGCTGAGAAAGAACTGCCACCAGGTTGACAAACACAGGGCAAAACATTCGGACTGCCAACCTCCAGGTGGGGCCCGGAGGTATACCAGAATTACAACTGTTCTCCAGACTGCAGAGATCGGTTCCCCCCGAGAGAAAAAGGCTCTTTTGGAGGGTGGACTCTATGGGACCTCATCCCTGCTGCGGCCCCTCCCCAGTGTAGTATAGATGGGACTACAAAGATTTTTCCCCTTTTTTGATTATTCATATTTGTAGTGTATTCCAAAGCTGCCATGGAATGCAGGATGTATGTGAAACATCTCATTGACTTGTAATGTTAAGCTTCGTCCTGGGCTAGGATCCAAATACATCCAATCGTGTTACTAGCCCAGGAAGCACCTAACCAATCACCTTCAAGCAAGCTCCCTGAGCGGGAACATCCGTGATTGGTCCTTATGCGAACAACCTTATTGGTTGGTAATTGTACAGTGGGTGTGGCTACATTAGCCGGGAATGTTTAAAAGCAGGACAGCTGCAATGCTAAAGCTGTTCTGGCGATCAGATGTTGATCCGTGTTGGAGTTGTGTTCGAGTTGAAGAATAAAGCTGTGTTCTTGCTGAATTACTCTCCGACTGCTTTGTTAAGTGAGCGACTTAACAATATTTCTCTGGTTTTTATAGATTTATTCTTAAATAAGATTTTACTGGAATGTAATGAAGGCCTCCCTTTGTAGGTCAGGGTATTTTTCCAGCTGATGTTAACAGACAAGGCAATAGCATTTTTGTCTGGTACAGAAGAAGGTATAAGGTTTATGGTTCTAATTGTTTAGGTTGTGACTTCACAGTGTCTGGGTCAAAAAGGGTTTTTAACTCCACCCCTAAATCGCCAGGTGATGCCCTTGCCTACCTTTAAATGGTGCCCTGAGAAGGATGGGAACAATCGTATTTTATGGAAACCCCCCCCCAAAACCCCTTGTAGCTAGCTGGAGGGAAACCAAAAAGTTGAAATCTGGGGGAAAAAAATAAGTAGCCAAATCAAGTCCTGTGCCCAGGGTTGTCAGCTCCAAATTGGGAGATTCCTGAAGATTTGGGGCTAGAGCAGGGTTTGGGGAGGGCAGGGACCTCCGAGGGCTATAATACCATAGAGTCCACCCTCAAAACCTGCCATTTTCTCCAGGGAAACTGAGTTCTATAGCATAGAGATCCACTGTAATTCTGGGAGAATTCCAGGTTCCACCTAGAGGCTGGCAACCCGATGATATGCCAGTGTCTTTTGTGGGTGAGCCGGGCTCTTTTTGTAGCAGGGACTCCTTTGCGTATTAGGTGACACACCCCTAATGTAGCCAATCCTCCAAGAGCTTACAGTAGCCCCCTGTAAGAGAAGAGCTCTGTAAGCTCTTGGAGGATTGGCTACGTTAGGGGTGTGTCGCCTAATATGCAAAGGAGTTCCTGCTACAAAAAGGGTCCTGCAGGAGAAAGCATACAAAACTTTTGGGACGTTGTTGTCCAGCCTTGTTCTTATTGTGATTAGCCCAGAGGGTGGGAGTCCTGGACCTTGGTAACAGATTTCTCTCTTTCCTCTTTCCCAGCTTGTGCCGGTGAGTTGGAGACAGGACACCCGTCAGGCCTGATACACTGATAATGTGGCTTGCTATACCCAGGGATAAGTATGAAACTTGAATTGCTAAGATGGCTACGCAAGGCCTGAATTGTGATGTGGCCTGATTGGCAATATTGGGGTAGCGCAGGTAGAACACGTGGACTTCACTGCCGCAAGAAGGGGTGGCGGCTACAAGCACAGACAGCTTCAAGAGGGGGTTGGATAAACATCTGGAGCGGATCCAGGTGGTCAGCCGCGTTGGTCTGAAGCAGTCGAACAAATTTAGAGTCCAGTGACACCTTTAAGACCAACAAAAGTTTATTCAAGGTACAGCATTGGGAAAAGGGCAGAAAAGGGCAACTAGAATGATAAAAGGGCTGGGACACTTTCCCTATGAAGAAAGGTTGGAGCGCTTGGGGCTCTTTAGCTTGGAGAAACGACGGCTGAGGGGTGACATGATAGAGGTTTATAAGATTATGCATGGGAAAGAGCAGGTAGAGAAAGAGGTACTTTTCTCCCTTTCTCACAATACAAGAACTGGGGGGCACGCCATGAAATTGCTGAGCGGTCGGGTTAGAACGGATAAAAGGAAGTCCTTCTTCACCCAAAGAGTGATGAACACATGGAATTCACTGCCACAGGAGGTGGTGGCGGCTACAAGCATGGACGGCTTCGAGAGGGAATAGGATAAATATATGGAGCAGAGGTGGCTATGAGCCACAAGGTATAGATAGGAACTCTCCGTCTGGGGCATGTGATGCTCTGTATTCTTGGTGCTGGGGGGGAGCAACAGTGGGAGGGCTCCTAGTGTCCTGGCCCCACCGGTGGACCTCCTGATGGCACCTGGTGTTTTTGGCCACTATGTGACACAGAGTGTTGGACTGGATGGGCCATTGGCCTGATCCAGCACTGGCTTCTCTAATGTCCTTATGAGCTTTAATGTGCATGCAGTTTTGAACAAGTGTGCATCCACACGAAAGCTCATACTTTGAATAAACCTTTGTTGGTCTTAAAGGTGCCACTGGACTCTAAATTTGTTCTATATGGAGCAGAAGTCTATGAGTGGCCATTAGCCACAAGTTATAGGTGAAACACTATTTATGGGGCAGTGATGCTCTGTATTCTTGGTGATTAGGCAAGCCACAATGGGAGGGCTTCTGGAGTTCTTGCCCCACTGGTGGACCTCCTGATGACACCTGGATTTTGGCCACTGTGACACAGGGTGTTGGACTGGATGGGCCATTGGCCTGATCCAACTTGGCTTCTCTTATGTTCTTATGTCTGGAGCAGGGATGCTCTGTATTCTTGGTGCTTGGGAGGCAACAGCGGAAGTGCTTCTGGAGTTCTGGCCCTGCTGGTGGACCACTTGATGGCACCTGGGTTTGGGCCATTGTGGGACGGAGTGTTGGAGTGGATGGGCCATTCGCCTGATCCAATATGGCTTCTCCTAAAAATAGCCATGCAACAGTATCTCAGAGAGAACAGAAAGAGATAATGGCTATTCTCGCAGGCCGTGGAATGACATCAAAAGAAGACTTGGATGAGAGATGCCAGAGGAGTGCACATGGCTTTGACACAAGCACCCTGGAAGTTATTTAAAACTTCACTTTGAATTTATTTTAATCTGTGAGCAACACATATTATTACTAGGTCCACGGCCAGGAATAGATATGGCCCCAGAAGATCCCAGCCCATATTTTGAAGTAACTCATGGCAAATGATGCTCACATCAAAATGTCACCTTTTAAAAAATGTGCCGCAAGGGAAGCAGCCAAGAACTGGCTCTCCTTCCTGTTCCATGTAATTTTAAAATGATGAATAGAAGGAGCCATGTGAGAAGAATGTGCTATTTGTATTTGTAATAAGAAGTGTTCCTATCACCACTTATTTGTTCAAGAACACATTGATGAATTACTCTTTAAGAGACAGTGGGAGTAAAAGGATAATGTTTTATGTAGCACTTATAAACTAGAATATCAGTAATTGGCAACACATTCTTATCCTTCGTACCTGAAGAAGTATTCTGCTACACGATCTTACCTTTAGTATTTGTGGAGGGGGGGAAAACTTATCCTTGAAATGCCATATTTTAAACTATCAAATCTATTTATTCAAAATAGGCAAGGTTCATGAGGCCAGATGAACATCTGTAAGTAGTGGGCAGAGGGTCACAGGGATATGGTTTCTCCACTATACTTTCATATTTTTCCAAGGAAGAAGAAATAAATATAATGAGTTGGATCCAAGGGTCATTCTCTGTTGGCTGAAGCTCAGTATGTTTTTCAAAATCCTGCTACTGGATCACAGGCGATCTTCAGGAACACAGGGGGGCAGGTAGTAGTAGGGAAAACTGGTAAAAATTCCCACCTTCTGTTGGCAAAAATAACTTTTGGATTCAATCACATATCTCACCTCTTTAACCTCACTATCTAACTACTAGGTGAGCAGCCCTTCTTCACTGTTGTGGTAGTACATAACTGCAAATAGGCAGAGCATAATTCAAAATGCTGGTACTTATAAGAACATAAGAACATAAGAGACGCCAATGTTGGATCAGGCCAAAGGCCCATCCAGTCCAACACTCTGTGTCACACAGTGGCCAGAAATACCAGTGCCATCAGGAGGTCCAGCAGTGGGGCCAGGACATTAGAAGCCCTCCCACTGTTGACCCCCCCCCCAAGCACCAAGAAGACAGAGCATCACTTGCCCCAGAGCCCCTAGCTATACCTTGTGGCTAATAGCCACTGATGGACCTCTGCTCCATATGCTTATCTAATTCCCTTTTGAAGCCGTCCATGCTTGTAGCCGCCACCACTTCCTGTGGCAGTGAATTCCATGTGTTAATCACTCTTTGGGTGAAGAAGTACTTCCTTTTATCCGTTCTAACCCGACCGCTCTGCAGTTTCATGGAGTGCCCACGAGTTCTTGTATTGTGAGAAAGGGAGAAAAGTACCTCTTTCTTTACCTGCTCTTTCCCATGCATAATCTTATAAACCTCGATCATGTCACCCCTCAGTCGTCTTTTCTCCAAGCTAAAGAGCCCTAAGCGCTTTAACCTTTCCTCATAGGGAAAGTGTTCCAACCCTTTTATCATTCGAGTTGCCCTTTTCTGCACTTTTTCCAAAGCTATAATATCCTTTTTAAGGTGTGGTGACCAGAATTGCACACAGTATTCCAAATGAGGTCTTACCATTGATTTATATAGGGGCATTATTATATTGGCTGATCTGTTTTCAATACCCTTCCTAATAATCCCCAGCATAGCATTGGCCTTCTTTATTGCAGTCACACACTGTCTCGACATTTTCAGTGAGTTATCCACTACAACTCCAAGATCTCTCTCTTGCTCAGTCTCTGCCAGTTCAGACCCCATCAATGTGTATTTATATTTAGGATTTTTGGCTCCAATGTGCATCACCTTGCACTTGGCCACATTGAACCCCATTTGCCATGTTGACACCCACTTGCCCATCCTTGACAGATCCCTTTGGAGTGCCTCACAATCCTCACTGGTTTTCACCACCCTGACGACGCTGATACAGCATCCAAATGAGGTGACAGTGATTTTATCCGTGCCTTCTCTTTCACACACGCAAACCCTTTTTTCTCTTTCATGTAGGCAGACGCTTTCCCTTGGCAAACGGATCTGCAGACGCAGGTGTCGACTATCTAGAGGATGCCGAGAGAAGGGGGAAGAGAGCTCTAACGTCCAGAAATCCGAGGACAAAAAAATTATTCAAGAACACAGAGAATGGGACCCAATCCGAGATGCTGTTCAGAAACTCAGCACCCTCAATTCCAAGTAATTCTTCTTTGTGCACTATTTATTCATCAATACTATTTATTCATCAGCTGACATCATTTTTCTTGTTGACCATTTCTGCAGTATTTGAGATTCCCTGCATTGACATTTTAAAAACTGCATGTTCTGTGACGTTTTCTGCAGTTGATTCTTCCCTGTTAGGCGCAAACCCGAAGTTTTCTCCTTCTTACCCCACGTTTTTGGAATCCCCAGTTTTAGCGAGTTCCGAAAACGCAGGGGGCAGAAAGGAGAAAATGTTGAGTTTACACCTGGTGAGGAAAAACCTACAGCAGAACGTTTCACGTAATGTGCAGTTTATAAAATGTCAATGTGGGGAATTTCACTACCACAGAAATGGTCACCGATTGGTCAGTCACTTTATAAGAATTTCCAACTTTGTTTGACATGTATTCCCTTTCCCCCCTTGTTTCTGGCACATTTCTGTTCTTCCTGTCTCCCTTCACCGATTTCTCTTTTTTGTATTTTTCTGTGCATAAAAGAAGGATCAGTCTCTCGGGAATTTTCATTAGTCACAAGACCGCGAGACATAACAATCGTAAAAAATAATGTAGATTTATCATTCAATAGGCCGTAGTTAGGTGCATTGTAAAAACCAGTTAAGTGTTCTTCAGAATTTTAATGTGCTTTGGCTGTGTGTGTAAGTACGAGAAGGAACTGTCTGTACAATGCTGTTATCTTGGCTGACTGGCGGTGTTTCACGGGGCAGGCCCCGACCCTTTCCTAAAAGTAAAGCTTCCGGAGGTTTCTTTCACAAGCCATTATGGATATTACAACACAGGATGTGGCAAATCCTCTACTGGAAATATGAGCTGTTGTAAACAGATCTGGCCGACATTCCGGAGTATGGGGCTAGTAGGAATTCCTTGGAAGAGCTGTCCTGGAAGACCAGGACCCTATTTCAGGAAGTGATATTATCACATAAGCAGGGGTCATTTCGTAGAAGAAGAGGTGCAGGAGCTCATTAGCATAACTCATTAGCATAACTTATTTGCATATGCCACACCCCCTGACATCACCGGAAGTGTGTCAGAAGGCAACACCCACCGCTCAGGCTCCACTGGGCTGTTTTGGATCGCTAGCGATTTTGGGGGGGGGAACGTCCAGATCTGTCCTCGTAGAGGAGGGAGAGCTTGTGCCTGAATAAAACTTGGTCTTAAAGCTGCCACTGGACTGCTTTGGATTGCTAGCTATGGGGGGGGAGTGCAGATCTGTCCTCACAGAGGAGGGGGAGCTTGTACCTGAATAAAACTTGGTCTTAAAGGTGCCACTGGACTGTTCTGCATTGCTAGCTATGGGCGGGAGGAGTGCAGATCTGCCCTCACAGAGGAGGGAGAGCTTGTACCTGAAGGCGGGACGGGGGGGGGGCTCTGCAACTTACCTGGCTGCTTCTTGCTCTGACTGAGGGCTGCTGAGAGCAGGGGGTGGGGCTTGTTTCATGTGCCCACCCCCTGGGCTCCTTACTGCCGGAGCTCCGCTCCTGTGCGCTCCCACAGGAAATGACCCCTGCACAGAAGTAGCGTCTTTGGTGTGTGCAATCGATGGCGAAATAATGATGCATCTTTGCCTAGAGGCGATTGCAGTCTGAAGGGAATAAAAGAGGAGATTAGGAAAATGTGAGGAAGAGGAGAGTCATGGATAACAAGAAGGAATGCAAGCGAGGGGACTTTCCTCAAACGTTCTGGACAATTTCATATTTCTGAACGGCCCGTGAATTTTATGAACTGCGTTAATTAAAAAGGTACCTAGAGGGAGGTACCACTGGCAGTGCTTTAACCATTCAATTCCGCGCGTGCATGAAAAAAGCAGTACATGTTGAGGCGCAGATGCGCATGCACAAAGAGAAGTTTTTTTTTAAAAAAACCGACCGCACAGCTCCTTCAGGTAGACGCCATCTAGACAATCCACCGTGGAGTACGTGCGCGGTAAGGGGAGCTGTCTGGTCGTGCGACACCGGATAAAAAAGGTCCGGATCAAATTAGAGCCGGGCCAATGGCGGATTTAGCTGCCCATCTGAACGCTCAAATGAAACTGAAGCTCAAATACTTTGGCCACCAGATGGGAAGGGAGCCCTCACTGGAGAAGACCCTGATGCTGGGAAAGACTGAAGATCAAAGAAGACGGGGACGGCAAAGGACGAGATGGTTGGACAGTGTCATAGATGCAACGAACATGAAATTGAGCTAACTTCAGAGGACAGCGGAAGACCAGAAGGCCTGGCGTGATCTGATCCATGGGGTCGCGAAGAGTCGGACTCGACTGTGCGACTGAACAACAACAACAATTGAACGCACCCTCAGAGAGACACAACCAGTCTGCAAAGGCAGAATGCCCTAAGGAGGAGAACAACCATATGAGGTTTTACAAGCTTTTACCATTTCAAAAACATCAGTAGTTGCTGCCAGACCGACAGTCAAGCATCTAACAAGACGTCCATCCTGTGATCTCTCTTTTGTTTGCCCCTACTTGGAGTTTGGCAACCCTGCCACACACAGCCTCCTGAGCTGAAGAGGAGCATGAGTGCGTGTCCAAATGGAATGGTTGTTCTGCTCTTCAAAAACTGAGGCCCCAGTCACACAGGGCAGGTAATGTGGGGGGGGAGGCGTGGGTGTTCACTCCAGAGCAAAATAAAGCGCAGTAGCCCGATCACACGTTCCCCCGAGTCTCTCGCTTAGGCTGTTAGCTGGCAATCACATGGCGATGCTGGAGCGTGGCAGAGAAGCGGCGCCGCAAGTGTTTCAAGTTTGTGCGCATGCGCAGTTCTGCGGAGCAGCACTGCTTTCAGTTACGTTTTTGTGTGCATGCGCTTAAGGAAAAATCCAGTTCACGATGGTACCTGGACGGGCGCCGGATGCCACGGGATACTAGCGCTCCCGTGATCAGACACCGGCCCCTGCCCCGCATTTTCCAGATACTAGCGCACTTTCCGAGGTACTTTTTTACTGCGCATCTTCGGCGGGAGGCCACGGGTTGGCCACAAGTGCGCTACGCTTCCCAGACGTTGCGGTGTGATCACGTTCCGAAAATCCACCTAACATTCATGCCTTTAGCGCGGCAAATCCTCCGTGTGAACGGGGCCTGAATTGTGTACATTTTTCCAGTTCAGCAAATTTGAATATCTTTGCTTAATTGATGTGACGGATTCGGCTTTTGCTTGTTAATGGGCCAGAGCACAGAGGTCAGGATACTGGCTCCAGAAACCAGAAGCCTTTGGCTTCTGACATATTATTTTCTTGCATACCTTCATGGTTGTCTTTGCACTCTTACGGACTAGAAACGTGCCTTTAAAAGACAAAAACAGCCACTGGAGATTCTCTGTAAACTAAACTCTGTGACCTGCAAGAAATATTCTGACGTGTGCCCGGAACTGTAGAAAATCTGTTCTTTTATATGCTGGGTGTAAATCTAAGGCTAAGCTTCCCTCTGAATTCATGACGCATCTAAGCAGAAATGTTTAATCGATTCTCCTTGACCTTAGTAGACCAAGTATTAAATATAAGTACTTAGCATTTATGTAACACTTGAAATACATGATCCCCGTAATTGTGACAAGAACTCAGGCATGGAGGTCAGAATTATCCTCTCTGTATCATTATGTTGGACGTAAACATAAGAGAAGCCCATGTTGGATCAGGCCAGTGGCCCATCAATTCCAACACTCTGTCACACAGTGGCCAAAAATACTGAGTGCCACCAGGAGGTCCAGCAGTGGGTCCAGGACACTAGAAGCCCTCCCAATGTGCCCCCCCCAAGCACCAAGAATACAGAGCATCCCTTGCCCCAGACTGAGAGTTCCTATCTATACCTTGTGGCTAATAGCCAGTCATGGACCTCTGCTCCATATAAGAACCTAAGAGAAGCCACTTTTGGATCAGGCCAATGGCTCATCCGGTCCAACACTCTGTGTCACACAGTAGCCAAAAATACCAGGTGCCATAAGGAGGTCCAGCAGTGTGGCCAGGACATTAGAAGCCCTCCCACTGTTGACCCCCCCCAAGCACCAAGAAGACAGAGCATCCCTTGCCCCAGCCTGAGAGTTCTTGATGGACTTCTGCTCCACATGCTTATCTAATTCCCTCTTGAAGCCGTCCATGCTTGTAGCTGCCACCACCTCCTTTGGCAGTGAATTCCATGTGTTCATCACTCTTTGGTTGAAGAAGTACTTCCCTTTATCTGTTCTAATAGGAAGGGGCAATAAGCACCCCTAGCATTTCAGTTCAGACATCGCACGAAAAGAGACTTCAGTCAGCCGAGTGTGTTTATCTGAACCCCGGCTACTCCAGTAACCGTTGTTGGGTAGGTTCCGTCAACCTGGGATCTGAAGTTAATTTATTAACTTATTAATTTATTAATCGTACATTGCGGAGAACGCAGGCCAGTCTGGAGCGCCCAACCTGTGTCATTTTATAACACAATCACACGTGAGTTGTGGGTTGGTCTCACTTCCAGCCTGATCCAGTTACCAGGGGGCTTTTTGTAGAAAAAGAAATGCAGGAGCTCATTAGCATAACTTATTAGCATGTGCCATGCCCCCTGACATCACCGGGAGTGTGTCAGAAGGCAACACCCACCGCTCAGGCTCCACTGGACTGTTTTGGATTGCTAGCTATGGGGGGGGGGGAGCACGCAGATCTGCCCTCACAGAGGAGGGAGAGCTTGTACCTGAAGTCGGGCCGGGGGGGCTCTGCAACTTACCTGGCTGCTTCTTGCTCCTCGTGGCCTGACTGAGGGCTGCTGGGAGCAGGGGGCGGGGCTTCTTGCATGTGCCCGCCCCCTGACCTCCTTACTGCCGGAGCTCCGCTCCTGTGTGCTCCCGCAGGAAATGACTCCTGCCAGTTACGATCAGGGCCACAGTACGTGCAGAGAAGAGTCTCAGACCTTCCTGCATTGTTTTCCGAGCCTGAAACAATCGTGTGGGAAACCCACATGAATCCCAGTTTCCCACAGTTTCCTAAGGAGTTTGGCTGGGGCACATGAACACACATGAAGCTGCCTTATACTAAATCAGACCTTTGGTCCATCACGGTGGGTACTGTCTACTGAGACTGGTAGCCGCTCTCCGGGTTCTCAGGCAGCGATATTTCCCATCACCTTCAAACCTGATCCTCTCTTATAAAAACTGGAGATGCTAGGGATTGAACTTGGGACCTTCTGCCCGCAAAGCAGATTCTCCACCATGTAACCATGACTTGGAAACGGAAAGAACTGAGGCCGGCGTAAGACCACAGCGTCAGTTCTGTGCCTCACTGGAGACTTCCTGGCTCACAGCTCAGTCATTTTGCTGCTAAGGCTTAGTTCTCTCAAAGAGCACCTGAGGAAGAAGGCACGTTTCTGGAGGGTATTGCATCGAACCCAGGGGTCATTTCATGGAAAAAGAGGTGCAGGAGCTCATTAGCATAACTTATTTGCATATGCCACACTCCCTGCCATCACTGAAAGTGTGTCAGAAGGCAACACCCTTTGTTCAGGCTCCACTGGACTGTTTTGGATTGCTAGCTATGGGGGGGGGGGGGGCGCACAGATCTGCCCTCAAGGGGGAGCTTGTACCTGAATAAAACTTGGCCTTAAAGGTGACACTGGACTGTTCTGGATTGCAAGCTATTGGGGGGGGGAACGTGCAGATCTGTCCGCGCAGAGGAGGGAGAGCTTGTACCTGAATAAAACTTGGTCTTAAAGGTGCCACTGGACTGTTTTGGACCGGGGCGCCGGGGGGGCCTCTGCAATATACCTGGCTGCCTCTTGCTCTGACTGAGAGTTGCTAGGAGCAGGGGGTGGGGCTTGTTGCATGTGCCCACCCCCTGGGCTCTTTACTGCCGGAGCTCCGCTCCTGTGCGCTCCTGCAGGAAATGACCCCTGATCAAACCACAGGTGTGGACTATTCATGTGACTGGATCTTTTCTCTTATGAAAACATTATCTGCACGTAGGAAGCTAGTGTTGACAGCGAGAGAGTTCTAAACTTGCTTCAAACGCTAGCACAATTATGCATAGGGTGGAGAAGCTGACAAAGATAACTTTTTCTCCCTCTCCCAGAAAGCTAGAACTTACAGGCATCCAATGAAGCTAATGGGCAGTAGGTTCAAGACGGACAAAAGGAAACACTTCTTTACACAGAGAGCGAGCAAAATGTGGAATTCACTGCCAGAGGATGGCCACAATCATAGGTGGCTTTAAAAGGGAGGAGAGGAGAGGTCTATCAGTGGCTACTGGCCATGGTGACTAAAGGGAACCTCCACGTTCAGGGGCAGTCAGCCTCTGAATCCCAGTGCCAAGAGGCAACATCAGGGGAGGGCCACGGCCTCTTTGCCCTGTCCTTGTTGTTGGCCCTCCAGAGGAAGTGGTTGGCCACTGTGTGAGACAAGATGCTGGACTAGATGGACCTTCACTGGTCTGATCCAGCAGGGTTCTTCCTATGTTCTTATGAAGGCCTTGGCCTGTGTACCCTGTTGTTGGCCCTCCAGAGGAGCTGGCTGGCCACTGTGTGAGACAAGATGCTGGACTAGATGGACCACTGGTCTGATCCAGCAGGGCTCTTCTGATGTCCTTATCAAGGGTTTGGCCTCTTTACCCTGTTGTTGGCCCTCCAGAGGACCTAGTTGGTCACAGTGTGAGGCAGGTTGCTGGACTAGATGGAGCCCTGGTCTGAGCCAGCAGGGCTCTTCTCATGCTCTTATGAAGGCCTCGGCCTCTCTGCCCTGTTGTTGGCCCTCCAGAGGACCTAGTTGGTCACAGTGTGAGGCAGGTTGCTAGACTAGATGGACCACTGGTCTGATCCAGCAGGGCTCTTCTGATGATCTTAGGAAGGCCTCGGCCCCTGTGCCCTGTTGCTGGCCCTCTAGAGGAGCTGGTTGGCCACAGTGTGAAGCAGGTTGCTAGACTAGATGGACCACTGGTCTGATCCAGCAGGGCTCTTCTGATTCTTGTGAGGGCCTCAGCCTCTCTCTGCCCTGTTGTTGGCCCTCCAGAGGAACTGGCTGGCCACTGTGTGAGACAGGATGGTGGACTAGAGGGACCCCTGGTCTGATCCAGCAGGGCTCTTCTGATGTTTATATGAGCCCCAGCCTGCAGTCTGAAGTGGCCGAACCCTAACCCGTTTATCCTCACATGGGCCTCTTGTGAGGTTTGCTCATTACCATACCAAGAACTGGGTTGTGGGATAAACTCTGTTTCTTTTCATTCCTGTTCCTGCTCAAAATCAAAGGGGGTCACGTAGAATTGGAACAGGAGTGGGAACTGGGCGCTCCGGATGAACGCCCCCGCTTTACGCTAACACAAACAGTGTGAACCCCGGTTTTGTGTTCACACACGGCTGAATCACAGCCGCCGCCGAATCCAGCTGGCAATCCCATTACCGTCTGAGGAGTGGGCATTGGGGCACATCAATATATTTTGCCCGGGGAAGAGCACGAAAAGCTGATCTAAATACTAACAGGATTCTGTTGCCACGAGGCCCGCTTCCGATCCCTCCTTGGTTCTCCTCCGTCCCTCTCAGATTTACAAATCCTTGCTCTGACATTCATCTCCAATCTCCCGCCAACTCACTCGCCAGGGCTTCGCCTTGCCTCTGACTAATGCCCGACCTTTTTGCCGGAGTTGTTAAAAGCCATTAAGTCTCCTTTTTATTGCCGCTGATCCTTCCGCAACCCGGCGATTGTTTCCGTGACATTATTATCAAAAGCTTCTCCTACGACCGGAGGAAATCATGCCCGCCCGTACCGATCAATATTTAAATCGCGGCTAATCTATTTGCGCGCCCTCATTAACCACGTGTTTCCATTTGCTTCCCCGGCAGCGGCTCGGAGGGATAAGCTGGTAATGGGACCGTCTCGGCACCGGCGGCCGCAAGCCCACGGCCCATTTACGAGGTGGAAAGCACTGAATTAAGTGGCATTTAATAGAGTCACTTTCACTGGAGAGAGTTACTTTTATAACCGGGCTTGTGGAGAGGCGCCTAAGTGGACGGACTGTTATAAACCAGCTCTGCGAAAATTCCCTGCGTGAAGGAAATCGAACTTTCGGCCACTGTTTAGATAAACGAACAGCAAAGTCCAAAGATCCATCAGCTCAAACACACTTTTGACAAGAATGCTGTGTCTAAAGCCCATGTGTCTAATTCCGCTCCAGGTGCTGAAGAAGCTGGGGTGCAGACGTCCGTATAGGGCCGCCAACCTCCAGGTGCGGCCTGGAGATCTCTCAAAATTATGACAGATCTCCAAATGACCAAGATCCATTCCCTGGGAGAAGAGGGCAGCTTTGGAGGGCAGGCTGTGTGGGATTACACCCTGTTGAACTCCCTTCCTTCCTGAGGCTCCATTTCCCCCATGCTCTGCCCCCCAAATTTTGTTTGGTGTGGTGGTCACGTGTGCGGACTCTAATCTGGGAGAACCGGGTTTGATTCCCCACTCCTCCACTTGCACCTGGCTGGATGACCTTGGGCAAGCCATAGTTCTGTCAGAGCTGTTCTTGAAAAAGAGCAGTTTCCGTCAAGAGCTCTCTCAGCCCCACCCACCTCACAGGGTGTCTGTTGTGGGGAGGGGAAGGGAAAGGAGTTTGTAAGCCGCTCTGAGACTCTAAGTGAAGGGCGGGGTATAAATCCAATCTATCTTCTCTTCTCTTCTCTTCTCTTCAAATCTCCATGGATTTCACGACCAGTGTTCCCTCTAAGCTGAGTTAGTGTGAGCTAGCTCACAGTTTTTTAGCCTCTGGCTCATACATTTTTGTCTCAGCTCAGGAAGGAGGGCTCCAGAGCAAACTAATTTATGCAGCAGCCAAATCACTCGCTCACAACTTTAATGCCAGTAGCTCACAAAGTAGAATTCTTGCTCACAAGACTCCACAGCTTAGAGGGAGCATTGTTCACGACCCAGAGTTGACAATGCTCTATATGAAGCTGCTTTATACAGAGTCAGGCCCTTGGTCCATCCAGGCCGGTCTGCTCTACTCTGAGCAGTAGCAGCTCTGCAGGGTCTTCGGCAGAGAAAGATCTTTTATTCTATTGTGTCTACATTGCCCATTCTAGCCAGCCTTTTCCCCTCTCACTGTGGACTCAAAGCAGCTTACAATAAAAGCACAGGAAATAAAATGGAGACAAAGAAAATACATACAGCAGAACTCCAACTCCTGGCCGGTCCAGGGCCCACTGAGGTGGCTCACTCAAGGCCATAATCTGCGAGCCACGAGCTAAGAACCAAGGCTGGGGTGTCAAACATGCAGCCCGGGGGCCGGGTCAGGCCCTCGGAGGGCTGCAATCCGGTCCGCAAGGCCCTGGCTGCTTCCTGTTTCCTTTTCCAGTTCTGCTGCTGCAGTAACTCAGAGCAAGAGGTGTCAGTTATCAGAGACTGTTAAATAGACATATTGCAAGAGTGCTAGTGTTTTAAGCATGTTTTATTTAAAGTTCAAAAAATCTTTCATTGCGTTTGTGTCCTTTATAAAGTTTATATCTCTGCTACCAGGCATTACATTTTATGACACACATGGCCCAGCCCAACAAGGTCTCATTTATGTCAGATCTGGCCCTCGTAACAAATGAGTTCGACACCCCTGAACCAGGGGGCCAAGCATTCTTTGACTCTTGCCCTTTGGTCCATGCCAAAGGTCGTTGGCCACACCCAGGCTAAATATCTGCAACAGAGGAGGAGCAGAAGCCCAGCCCAGGTATTGTACACCTGGCATTTCATGACCGCTAGGTACGTAAGTGCCGTTGACTGACGGCCACCCCAGCAAGGGGCTTTTGAGGCAAGTGAGAAGCAGAGGTGGTTTACTGTTGCCTTCCTCTGCAGAGTCTTCCTTAGAGGTCTCCCTTCCAAGTACCAACCATGCTTAGCTTACAACTTAAGGCAACACCAGCAAGGGGCTTTCAAGGAAGTATGCAAGGACTTCCAGTGAAAAACAATAGCGGTCATTCACATAAAACTGGAGATAAGATGCCGTTTCTCGGTTTGGCCGTCTGACTCCTTCTGCTTCCAAACAAAATATCTATAGGGAGGAGGCCATGGCTAAGTGGCAGAACATCTGCTTGGCATGCAGAAGGTCCCAGGTTCAATCCCCAGCATCTCCAGTTAAAAGGACCAGGCAGGAGGTGATGGGAAAGACCTCAGCCTGAGACCCTGGAGAGCTGTGAAGAGGGGCTGTGGCTCAGTGGAAGAGCCTCTGCCTGGCATGCAGAAGGTCCCCGGTTCAATCCCCAGCATCTCCAGTTAAAAAGGACCAGGTAGGAGGTGATGGGAAAGACCTCAGCCTGAGACCCTGGAGAGCTGTGAAGAGGGGCTGTGGCTCAGTGGAAGAGCCTCTGCCTGGCATGCAGAAGGTCCCCGGTTCAATCCCCAGCATCTCCAGTTAAAAAGGACCAGGCAGGAGGTGATGGGAAAGACCTCAACTTGAGACCCTGGAGAGCCACTGCCAATCTGAGTAGACAGTACTGACCCTAATGGACCCGATTCACTAAAAGGCACCTTCGTGTTCAAGGGTGTGAGAACTACACATTATTATGGATCAGCTGAGGAGGTTGCTTCTATAAGAAGAATTCTTCGGAGGAATTATTCGTACAGCTGTTGCTAAGGTTTTCATCAGGAGCTGTAATCGTAGAACTCCAACTTCATGTAGTAGATGGATTCATGGAGGTTAAGTCTATCAATGGCTACCAGCCATGGTAACTGAGGGGAACCTCCACATTCAGAAGCATTAAACCCCTGGATCCCAGGATGCAGCATCAGGGGAAGCCTCTCTGTCCTGTTATTGGCTGTCCAGAGGAACTGACTGGCCACTGGGTGAGACCGGATGCTGGACTAGATGGACCCTCACTGGTCTGATCCAGCCGGGCTCTTCTGATGTCCTTATGAAGGCCTCAGCCTCTCTGCCCTGTTGTTGGTCCTCCAGGTTGGCCCCTGTGTGAGACAGGACGCTGGACTAGATGGACCCTCACTGGTCTGATCCAGCCGGGCTCTTCTGATGTCCTTATGAAGGCCTCAGCCTCTCTGCCCTGTTGTTGGTCCTCCAGGTTGGCCCCTGTGTGAGACAGGACGCTGGACTAGATGGACCCTCACTGGTCTGATCCAGCCGGGCTCTTCTGATGTCCTTATGAAGGCCTCAGCCTCTCTGCCCTGTTGTTGGTCCTCCAGGTTGGCCCCTGTGTGAGACAGGACGCTGGACTAGATGGACCCTCACTGGTCTGATCCAGCCGGGCTCTTCTGATGTCCTTATGAAGGCCTCAGCCTCTCTGCCCTGTTGTTGGTCCTCCAGGTTGGCCCCTGTGTGAGACAGGACGCTGGACTAGATGGACCCTCACTGGTCTGATCCAGCCGGGCTCTTCTGATGTCCTTATGAAGGCCTCAGCCTCTCTGCCCTGTTGTTGGTCCTCCAGGTTGGCCCCTGTGTGAGACAGGACGCTGGACTAGATGGACCCTCACTGGTCTGATCCAGCCGGGCTCTTCTGATGTCCTTATGAAGGCCTCAGCCTCTCTGCCCTGTTGTTGGTCCTCCAGGTTGGCCCCTGTGTGAGACAGGACGCTGGACTAGATGGACCCTCACTGGTCTGATCCAGCCGGGCTCTTCTGATGTTTCTTCAAGACTCTGGTTCAAATCTGGCCTACGGCAAGATGCAGCACTGCCCTAAGCAAGTGAGCAAGGCAAGAGGGCCCTTGAAACTGGCACCGCCAGAGGCAGGGCAGATGCTCTGTGGTGAGATGGGCCTTGACATGCTGGCGTGGCATGAGGCGAAGCAGACCCCTCCCTACAGACTGATTACGAATGATATGGGGTTGTGGTCTTGTGTTTCCTTGCAGATCCTTGTATCCTGCCCATGGACGAGGGCTCCTGCCTCCACTACACCGTGCTCTGGTATTACCACCGGAAAGCCAACAACTGCCGGCCGTTCATATTCGGGGGCTGCGGCGGAAACGCAAACCAGTTTCCTTCCAAGCGGAAGTGTGAGTTATGGTGCAAGAGGACAACAGGTGAGGGGGCTGAACATTACAATGGGGGGGGGGAGATGGAAAGATGCAAAAAAGGAGTGGGGGACGGGAGGAGGACCCCCCTTGCTCACTGTCCCTTATGTCTAGGGTTGCCAGGTTTCCTGCTACAACAGGAAGCCTCTTGCAGGTACCTACCACTTGTTGCCCACCGTCACACAGAGAATTTTTTAATGCCAATGTCACGTGCGCCATGACGTCATTTCCAGAGAAAACCCAGAAGTGGCGCTGGGTAGCTCTAGGCATTGCCTGAAACTCCATGATTTGACCACAGAGTTTCTGGCGATTCCTAGAGCGACCCGATGTCACTTCCAGGTTTTCACAGAAATCTCGTGGGTCTGCTTGGCTTGGCCCTAACCAATGGCAACACAGGAGGAAGGGATTGTTGTCCACAAGCATGTCTACATGTGTCCCAAAGCTTGCTAGATTCGAATGCGGAAGCGCCTAAGATACCAACGAGATTTTGGGGGTAAAGTCGAGTCGACGCTCCCTTCGTATGTGATGAAGGGAGCTTTGACTCTCAAAAGTTCATATCCCAGAGAAACCTGTTGGTCACTCAGGTGCTCCTGGACTCGAACGTAGCCCTTCTATGGCAGGCGGGCATGGCTACCCTCAAGAACAAGGTTTGATTCCAGGGGCACCTTTAAGACCAACAAAGCTGATAACCAGAATTAGATTTTGTTGGTCTGAAAGGTGCCCGTGGACTCCAATTTTGTTCTGTTGGTTCAGTTCAACAGGGCTCCCCACCTGACAGCTACCCTCTGAAAGCTTGCTGGCTTGCCACAAACCCTTATCTGTCTTTTCCACCCCTTGTTTCTGAAATTCTGCAGGCAGCTGACCATGTTGCAGATGCGAAGTTTCGGTGGGAAGAGGGGCAGACCCCGCCATCTCCAAGACAGGCCGGCGGGCTCACTGAGTGCAAGGAGGATTTCTGACACTGCAGACAAAAGAAACATGGCCTGTGGGGATTTAACCCGTTGGTCAAAGGGACCGTCTGACTTTCTTGGTTTCTCTTAGCTTTTGCTCCATTCCGAGGGTTTTTCTCAGGGTTAGAGGAATCTCAGCCCAAGCCGGCAGGTTAGGCTCAACAGGGAGGTACAACAACGTTTTCTAATTAGTATCAGCTAGCAAATATTGTTAAGAGCAGGCGAGTAGGTTTTGCTCTGTGATAGTAGCTGTGTATCGTGACTTTGGATGAGTCCACTGAAAAATTGTTGATATGGGGAAATCAGATGTAGCCAATTTTTAGCATTCCTTGAAGTCTTAAAAACTCAGGAATATACTCAGACTGTCTCTGTGATCACACACACTAAATAATCCACTTTCAACCCACTTTCTTTTTATACAATAAAGTTTATTGAAATTTTGTTAAATTTTTAACATTACAAATATAGAAGCATTCAAAGTGCTCGAACAATACATAGAAAGAGTAGATACTCAGCAAAATACTGTGCATTGTAGTGCTGAGAATAACAGAAGGTGAAGCAAAAAAGCAATAAATATAAGATACCATCCATAAACGTAACATAGGCTTAACATATATGAAGGCTAACATTAGTAATCATCATGAATACATTGCAGTTTACAATAGGACATATTATTTTAAACCACTGAATAATGGGCATTGGATTTAATAGTATTAGTAAAACAGTAGCCATTTTCCTTGCAGCAGATAAAAACACAATCTCAGCCGTCTTTTCTCCAAGCTAAAGAGCCCTAAGCGCATTAACCTTTCCTCATAGGGAAACAGAACTTTGTTCTGTTGCTTCAGTTCAACAGGGCCACCCACCTGACGGCTACCCTCTGAAAGCTTGCCGGCTTGCCACAAACCCTTATCTGTCTTTCCCGTCCCTTGTGTCTGAAATTCTGCAGGCAGCTGACCCCGTTCCAGATGCGAAGTTTCGGTGGGAAGAGGGGCAGACCCCGCCATCTCCAAGACAGGCCGGCGGGCTCGCTGAGTGCAAGGAGGATTACTGACACTGCAAACAAAAGAGACATGGCCTGTGGGAATTTAACCCATTGGTCAAAGGGACCGTCTGACTTTCTTGGTTTCTCGTCACTTTTGCTCCATTCCAAGGGTTTTTCTCAGGGTTAGAGGAATCTCGGCGCAAGCCGGCAGGTCGGGCTCAACAGGGAGGTACGGCAACGTTT
>NW_015166599.1:5178-13723 GCF_001447785.1 Gekko japonicus | reverse complement strand
CCATCACTCCTTGGCAAATAGAAGGGGAAGTCGTGGAAGTAGTGACAGACTTCACGTTCCTGGGATCCCAGATCACCGCAGACTGTGACAGCAGCCATGAAATTAAAAGACGCCTGCTCCTCGGGAGGAAAGCGATGGCGAACCTAAACAGCATGATAAAACGTAGAGACATCACCCTGCCAACAAAAGTCCGCATGGTCAAAGCAACGGTATTCCCAATAGTCATGTATGGCTGCGAGAGTTGGACTATAAGGAAGGTCGAGCGCCGAAGAATAGATTCTTTTGAACTATGGTGCTGGAGAAGACTCTTGAGAGTCCCTTGGACTGCAAGAAGATCAAATCAGTCAATCCTAAAGGAAATCAACCCTGACTGTTCCCTGGAAGGCCGGATAATGAAACTGAAGCTCAAATACTTTGGCCACCAAATGAGAAGGGAGCCCTCACTGGAGAAGACCCTGATGCTGGGGAAGATTGAAGGTCAAAGAAGACGGGGACGGCAAAGGATGAGATGGTTAGACAGTGTCATAGATGCAACGAACATAAAAGTGGGCAAACTTCAGAGGACGGCGGAAGACAGGAAGGCCTGGCGTGATCTGATCCATGGGGTCGCGAAGAGTCGGACTCGACTGTGCGACTGAACAACAACAACAACAATAACCATAACCACAGGTCATCAACTACTTTGGGGATATCTTGTTGCCTGGAGAGGTATTCTAAGATAGGAAACCACGTTGAAACGAAAGTCGTAGGAGCAGGAAGCTTATCAAAACACGTAAGATTATCCGAGAGCTTAGCCATGATATATACATCCCACAGCTTTTTATGCCATTGGGAAAGTGTGCTTTCAACCCATTTTCGATGCACTTTCCAACTGGACTTTACTGTGACCGATTTCACACAAGAGCTGCGCCATGGTCGCACCTCCCTTTGCCCCGCTTCTATTGGTCAATTTCCCACTTGAAGCCGCACAGCCGCATTTTGACCCGCGGCTTTGCAGGATTCCCCCTGCGGTTTTGTGATCCTCAAAAAACAGGATCATGAAACCGCAGGGAAAATCGGGCAAAGCCGCAAGTCAAAATGTGGCTGCGCGGCTTCGAGTGGGAAATTGACCAATAGAAGCAGGGCAAAGGGAGGCACGACCACGGCGCAGCTCTTGTGTGAAATCGGTCTGTGTGGACTGGCATAATCCAGTTGGAAAGCGCATTGGGAGTGGATTGAAAGTGGATTAATTAACGTGTGTGATCGCAGAGTTCTTAACAAATGGACAAAGTGACCAAGACCCAGGGAAACCCAACCCATTCTGGCAGTTTTTAAAAGGTAGAGGCCTTCTATTTTATCTTACAAAATGTTTACGCCACCTTTCTGCTCCCACAAGGGCTACCGAGGTGGCTAACAAATTAAGACACATACGATTAAATCATATTTTAAAATCATTAAGATCAAACACACGCACACTGCTATGATCGGGGCAACGAGATGAGATGGTGTGGAGGCAGAAGTTGTGGACCCCTTAAGGCCCTGCATGGCTTTGCAAATTGAAGCTGCCCCACCTGTATCCTGTTGTTAGCATTTAAAGGGAAAAAGACAGGGAAGTCAATGTTGATAGCTAAACGATGCAGAATGGAAAGATTTAGAGCTCGTTTACCCCTCCCAGAATGACCCCCGTTCTGAATTCAGGCCCCACCCAGTGTTCCCTCTAAGCTGAGTTAGTGTGAGCTAGCTCAGAGTTTTTTGTCCTCTGGCTCACACATTTTTGTCTCAGCTCAGGAAGGAGGGCTCCAGAGCAAACTAATTGATGCAGCCGCCCAATCGCTCGCTTACACCTTTAATGCCAGTCGCTCACAAAGTAAAATTTTTGCTCACTGCTTAGAGGGAGCATTGCCACTCGCCCACAAGAGGCCTTTGAAAACGACCAGCCAGATCCCGCCCTGGATCTCTCAGCGTCTCTTCGTCATCTGACCGACACGGTTTAGTCTGTCTCTAATGAAAACAAGACCGACAAACACCCTCCCCCCAACAATGGGCTGAAGTTATTTACAAGTGCTTATCGTTCTTCATATGTAATGTGGTAGTTTCTATTAAAAACGGGTCCAGTGTCTCCGCTGACTATATTTCTGAAATGTTCGTGCTTCGTTATGTATTCGCTCGCTTGTTTTATTCACAGCCCGCCTTTCTTGCGGAGGCGCAAGGTGGATGACAGAATATAAAACAATGTGGTTAGGTGATACGATCACCATCTTCGAGTCCTTGAACGGCTGTCGTAGGATGGTGCGGAGTCGTTTTCTCTCGCCCCAGAAGGTCGGACCAGGACCAACAGGTTGAAATTAAATCAGAAGAGTTTTTGGCTAAAGATTAGGAAGAACTTCCTGACACTTTGACTGGTTCCTCAGGGGAACAGGCTTCCTCGGGAGGTGGCGGGCTCTCCGCCTTGGGAGGTTTTCAGACAGAGGCTAGGTGGCCACCTGACAGCCATGCGGATCCTGCGAACTTAGGCAGATCATAAGAAGGGAGGGTTGCCTCAGTGCTTAGTTCTCGTGGCCCTTTCTTGCCAGTTTCTTAGCCAGTTTGGTGTAGTGGTTAAGTGTGAGGGAGAGAACCGGGTTTGATTCCCCACTCCTTCACTTGCAGCTGCTGGATGACCTTGGGCAAGCCATAGTTCTGTCAGAGCTGTTCTTGAAAAAAGAGCAGTTTCTGTCAGAGCTCTCTCAGCCCCGCCTACCTCACAGGGTGTCTGTTGTGGGGAGGGGAAGGGAAAGGAGTTTGTAAGCCGCTCTGAGACTCCGAGTGAAGGGCAGGATATAAATCCAATCTCCTCCTCCTCCTCCTCCTCTTCTTCTTCTTCTTCTTCCCCACCCAGGGAAATGTCGATCGCCACTTTAGGGTCTGGAAACAATTTTTCACTAGGCCAGTTTGGCCGGGGAACCTGGAGGGTTTTTGCCATCTTCTGGGCACAGAGCAGGGGTCACTGCGGATGTGTGTGGGTGGTGGTGGTGGTGGAGGTATTTGTGAATTTCCTGCCTCGTGCAGGGGGTTGGACTGGATGACCCTGGAGGTCCCTTCCAACTCTATGATTCTATGAGATACTAGAAGACCATCAAGGAGCAAAGCAAGAGGACTAGGGTTAGAGAGGTTAGAGAGCAATGAAAACGACAACATTATCTAAGGCAGGGGTCCCCCGGCCTCTTTGAGCCCGCGGGCGTGTTTGGGATCCTGACACGGCATGGTGACTGCAGCAACAAAATGGCAGAAGCCCCTACCTGGCCCCGCCTACTTCTTCATAACACTTGGCGTCCTCCAGGAAAGGTGTCAGCAGGCCCCATGGCACTCAGGGCCCCATGTTGGGGTCTAAGGTGAGGTATGCTGTGAGCAGTGCAAAAGGTGAAATTACAAAAGTGGCGGGAAATGCAGTAAAGGAAGGTGATGGCTACAGTATTTGTAGTAAGAACAGTAAGAATAATTTCTTGCTCTCGTCCTCTCCCTCCTCCCCCTCTCTCTCTCTGTCTCATGAACATCACACCTTGACTTTCCTGTCTGCAACCAATGGTGCATGTCTACTGCAACCCTGTTGCTGCTGAAAACAGTGTTCAAAACAGCTTTTGCAACACAATGCGGCTGGTACCAATTGCGCACCAGTTTTCCTTTAAAACTGGTCAGACGTAAAGAGGAAGTAATGCCAGGAGAGACCCAGAGAGAGCCAGAAACAGGCCCGTGGCTAAGGTGGGGCTTTTGGGGGCTCCGCACCCTTTCTTAAAGGCCCCGCAAGAATTTCCCCTGTAAATGCTTTTTTCCCAGTCATTTTAAAACATTTTTTAAAGGTGTGCGCTCCTTTAAGCAGAGTGGGGTGTTGTAGTTGACTAATTCCCGCGCTGAGCAAGGGGGGTTGGAGTGGGTGACCTCTAGGATCCCTTCGAACTCTGTGTCAGGAAACTGGTCTCCTTTATGAGAATTTTCCTACGTAAGTGTTCGCGGTGGTGCAGGCAGTTAAACGCCTGCGTTAACAACTAAGAGCAGCCTCTATGGCGGTTCGAATACCACCGTGGCCGGAGTGAGCTCCCGGCCTTTATCCCAGCTCCCGCCAACCCAGCGGGTCGAAAGCCAATTAACAACAACAACTATGGCGAGTAGGCGAATGGGTACCTGCCCTTAGATGGGCAGGGGGCACCCACCTCTGACGACAAAAGAGGTATGGTGGTTGTGCAGACGGCGGTGTGATGTGGAGAACGATGGCGGAGCAGAGAGTGATGGCGGCAGATCGGCAGCGGCGGCGGCAGAGGCGTGTTGGCAGAGCTTGGCGGCGGTACGAAGCAGAGCGATCCCTGGCGGCCAAGGAAGACATCGAAGCACCGAGCGGCGACGGCAGCAGCAGTAGGACCCTGGAGGCGCTCGACGAATGACGCGGAGGCAGAAGGCGGGGCCTGATGGACATAGCCGGCCGGAGCGTCAGGAAGCCGAGCGCCGAGGAAGAGCCGAGGGAGAAAGCTGTCGTGGCTGCTGTGGATGCCAGGGAAGGAAAAAAGATCGGAGACCGAAAGGGACACCACGCCAGCAGCCGAGGATAGCCGAGGAACATCAAAAAAGCCGAGCCGAGCCAGAAGAAGAAACAGAAGGAAGAGCATATTCCACCAGGGTGCCGGTAGGAAGTCCCACCCCAATTTCAGATGTGGCCCTAGATAGGAACAGCAAAGTTCTTAGAACAACATGTGAACCGCCCAGAGACCCCTGCGGGGATTAGGGCGGTATAGTAAATCTAAAGTTAAATAAATAAATAAATAAATTTCTTGACTGTAGAAGTCATCACCCCCTCCTGCCGGCTTATTCTCAGAATTGTTGCTTGGGCTGGCAGAAGTGATTAACTTGCAGCGGCTGAGAACTGTCCTCTAAAGTGGTAGGCAGCTTGCAATTGAGAGATCTATCCTGGTAACAGCCTTCTCTTGGCTAAGTGGCTCTTCTTTCCGCACTGAGAACTTCAGCCCCACAAGCCACAAAATCCTGGCTACGGGTCTGGCCAGAAGACCCTTTGAGTGACCCTTGAACCTTTGCCGCCTCTCGACCTAACCTACATCATAGAGTAGTTTTGAGGAAACAATGGTTTAATGTGGTCCAGAGGTAGAGAAAGTGTGGTTACATGTCTCAGTGCTTCCCTGCACACCAAAAACTAGAATATCAAGTTCAGCCTCACCTTCTGGTGTAGTGGTTAAGAGTAGTGGATGCTAAACTGGAGAGCCGGGTTTGATTGCACATGAAGCCAGCTGGGTGACCTTGGGTCAGTCACGGTTCTCTCGAGAGCAGATCTCTCAGAGCTCTCTCAGTCCCACCTCCCTCACTGGGTGTCTGTTGTGGGGAGATGAAGGGAAGGTGATTGTAAGCTGCTCTGTGACTCCAAGTGAAGGTCGGGATATAGATCCAACTCTTCTTCTTCTCCTTCTTCTCCACCATGACCGTTTTCTCTGAGAGCTAGTTTGGTGTAGTGATTAGGAATGTGGACTCTAATCTGAGGAAACCGGGTCTGAGTCCCTATTCTTCCACATGCAGCTGCTGGTGTAACATTGGGTCAGTCACAAGTTATTCCTGAACTGCTCTCAAGAGCCGTCCTCGAAAGAGCTCTCTCAGCCCCACCAACCTCACAGGGTGTCTGTTGTGGGGAGGGGAAGGGAAAGGAGATAGTGGGTGCTCCTTCGCTGGACGTTTTCAAGCGGAGGCTGGACAACTATCTTTCGGGTATGTTGTAGGGCTCTCTTTCGGCTATGCTCCTGCAGAGTGCAGGGGGGTGGACTAGATGCCCTGCAAGCAGTGTTCCCTCTAAGCTGAGTTAGTGTGAGCTAGCTCACAGTTTTTTAGCCTCCGGCTCACACATTTTTGTCTTAGCTCAGGAAGGATGGCTCCAGAGCAAACTAGTTTATGCAGCAGCCAAATTGCTCGCTCACAACTTTAATGCCAGTCACTCACAAAGTAGAACTTTTGCTCACAAGACTCCACAGCTTAGAGGGAACATTGCGGTCCCTTCCAACTCTAACTTTCTATGATTCTATGAGATTGTAAGCCGCTCTGAGACTCCTTCAGGTAGTGAAGGGCAGGGTAGAAATCCAATATCCTCCTCCTCCTCTTCTTTTTTGCAGGGAGTTTTGATGGGGGGAATTCAAGCATCTTACCCTCCACGCATGCACACCTGTTGTGTGAAATAATACAGTCCAGGGGAAAAAAAACATGACTTTTTGATTCTGCTGCTCATATATATCAGCCTTGAGACTCAGGAACAGCGAGATGGAAATGCAAAAAATAAACGTCTCTCCCCATTGAACAAAATAACCTCCAAACCGGTCTGACAAACGACAGGTCCCACTTATTCATTCAGCAGCTTTCTGACAAAGCAATGAAAACCACAGCATTTAAAGCAATTGCAAACAATTGTAACTACAATATGTCAAGTACACGGGAATATGCCAAGATGGCCAGTTCCACAGAGGCAGAGACCAGGGCTTGCTTTCTACAAGATCGGCGCGACTGGGAGGGCCCCGTGTGCTTGGTTACACGCCTCCACCTCAACACCAGTCCAGAATGCGAATGAACCAATCCAGAGGTCATTTCGGGGGGGATCGCAGTTCCCCCCGGGTGAGGTATGGGGGGCGGGGCACATGACGAAGCCCCACCCCCTGCTTGTGGGCAGGGTATAAATCCAATCTCTTCTTCTCTCAAGAGCAGTTCTCAAGAGAGCTCTCTCAGACTCACCTGCCTCACAGGTGTCTGTTGTGGGGAGGGGAAAGGAAAGGCGTTTGTGAGTCGGTCTGAGACTCCTTTGGGTAGGTGGGGCTGAGAGAGCTCTGAAGGAAACTGCTCTTTTTCAAGAACATCTGTGCCAGAACTACGGCTTGCCCAAGGTCGTCCAGCCAGGTGCAAGTGGAGGAGTGGGGAATCAAACCCAGTTCTCCCAGATTAGAGACCGCGCACTTAACCACTACACCAAACTGGCGTAACATACAACCCTCGGGCTCCCACCCCACCACTGAGATTTCCATAGATGCCATTCTTAACAGCCACAGGTGTTAGGAATTGTCTAATACTCAGACCTCCTCGAGCACAATACACCCTTCTGTTTATTTACTTTCTTGACGCTTGAGGATCTTTCAGTGCACGCAAATCTGACGAGATGAACAATACAGAGAACCCGGTAACCTGGTGGGCAAGAAATATCTCTTAATACGAAAGGTTTATTGGATTGATTTACTATCTCGTCGGCCAGGGCAGAGCCGAAGTATTACGGGAACGCGTCTTCTGGATCCTCCGTTACCATGTTCCTTTGGAAATGTCAGGGCGCTGTAATTGAGTTTCTCGTGCTTATTTGATTGCTCGATAGAAGATGACGTGAAGGACCACAGGAAGCAAGAGGAGGGCACGTTGCTTGTATGGGCCTCCAGGAAGAGAAGGGGAGACTTTGCCGGAGAGGGTTTGGATTCCATCACTGTAACGCCACCTCTTGAAAATGGAAAGCAAAACACTCCCGCCGTTGCTTGACCCGTAGGCTGACTAAAGCGTGAAGAGTCAATTCGCCGCTCTTTTGCCTATGCTGTCTGAATGGACACTGAAGGGTCTCTTCTCAATGTTTTTATTAGGTACTTCATTCATTTACTCCTTCGTCCCCTACAACTCCTACAACCTTTCCTGCAGTCCTTTAAAGCGATGGTCCTACGAAGTCATACTTCCTAGTAAGGGCTGTTTTAAACTGTGTGAAGTTACTACCAAGTTGGGTAGCTTCAAGGGGCTACGGTGGCTCAAGTGGTCAAGACGCTGAGCTGCAGACCGGAAGGTCTGTAGTTTGGCAGTTCGAGACCTGAGTGTGCCGCATGATGGAGTGAGCTCCCATCTCTGGCCCCAGGTCCTGCCAACCTAGCAGTTCGAAAGCAAGAAATTGCAAGTAGATAAATCGGTGTCGCTTTGGCGGGAAGGGAACAGCGTTCCGTGCGCCTCAGCGTCTAGTTATGCCGGCAGGCCACACATCCCTAATGTAGCCAATCCTAACGAGTGTCTGCTGTTGGGTGTGGCCTATTATGCTAATGAGTCCCTGCTGGGCGTGGCCAACTTGAGAGCCAGCCGGAACTCCGTTCCTGTACGTTCCTGCCCCAAAATAGCCCTGCTCCTATGAACTCATACTTCCTAGTAAATGCTGTTTTAAACTGTGTGAAGTTACTACCAAGTAGGGTAGTCCTCAAACCCCACCCTTCCTAGGCCCCACCCCTTACAAATCTCCAGGAATCTCCTGGAGATGGCAACCCTAGGACAAGCAGCAACTTGACATAGAATCTGGTAGAGGACACAAGCCAACAGTGCCTTCAGTGCCTTCATTTCCTGCGGGAGCGCACAGGAGCGGAGCTCTGGCAGTAAGGAGCCCAGAGGGCAGGCACATATAACAAGCCCCGCCCCCTGCTCCCAGCAGCCCTCAGTTGGGCTGGGAGGAGCAAGAAGCAGGCAGGTAAGTTGCAGAGCCCCCCCCCGGCCCACCTTCAGGTACAAGCTCTCCCTCCTCTGTGAGGGCAGATCTGCACGTTCCCCC
>NW_015166599.1:0-4848 GCF_001447785.1 Gekko japonicus | reverse complement strand
AAAGGAGATTGTAAGCCACTCTCATACTCCTTCGGGTAGTGAAGGGTGGGGTATAAATCCAATCTCTCCTCCTCCTCCTCCTCCTCCTCCTCCTCCTCCTCATCACAGAGACGTACAACATTAAACCCGTATGAATAATGTAAAGACAACATGAAAGCAGATAACAAATATAAAATATTAACATTAACTTGCTTTCTATCCTGACCTGACCTTGCCCAGCACCCTCCCTTCCCAACAAGACATCTTTGCACCCATCCACACCACATCCACGTCCACCGATCCTGCTTCAGTCCAAACTTCCCCTGCCATTATGCCGACTACCCCATTATCGAATTACCCCATCAAGCTGTCCAAGGCTCGGCATCTAAGGATTCATTATCACTCCTCGGAGGTGACTAAGAATTGTCCTCTGCCATTAGAGACCCATGTGAAGTTCGAGCTTCCTCCTTTCTCTCTCCTCCTCGAACGAGACGAGAAACGTTTGTGATGCAAATGCAACCTGTCACCACGCTGTAATGAAATCTGGCCGAAATGCAAATGATGGCAAATGGTTACAATCACAGCGCTTACCTTTCGATAATCGGATTGCACGATGGAAATCTGAAAAACTTCTTCTCCGCGGTCCTCAGAACTCTCTAGAGTTCTCATTAGAATGCCAGAGTGGCTTGTAAATCCTATCAAAAAACCATCAACGTTACTATAATGAAGAACAGGCAAAATTATTATAATGACATTATTTTATGCTATCCATTTGTCCGCCCTGACCTGGAGAGCCCAGGCTAGCCTGATCTCATTGGATCTTGGAAGTTAAGCAGGGTGGCCCTGGTCAGTACGTGGATAGGAGACCACCGAGGAAGACCAGAGTTGCTATTCAGTGGTCCTTTCCTCACTTGGATCCCATCCCTGGTTTTATTGGAGCTCAACTCGGGACACAATACCTGGTTATAACAGCATCCATTTATCCCAGGACAAGTGTAGAGCAAAACCGGGGTGACCTCAATGTAATGTGGAAACAAAAAATACCCCGAGATAATTACAGGGGTGAACTCGCGTGTAGTGTAGAATGTAAAAATACCCCGAGATAATTACAGAGGTGAACTCGCGTGTAGTGTAGAATGTAAAAATACCCCGAGATAATTACAGAGGTGAACTCGCGTGTAGTGTAGAATGTAAAAATACCCCGAGATAATTACAGAGGTGAACTCGCGTGTAGTGTAGAATGTAAAAATACCCCGAGATAATTACAGAGGTGAACTCGCGTGTAGTGTAGAATGTAAAAATACCCCGAGATAATTACAGAGGTGAACTCGCGTGTAGTGTAGAATGTAAAAATACCCCGAGATAATTACAGAGGTGAACTCGCGTGTAGTGTAGAATGTAAAAATACCCCGAGATAATTACAGAGGTGAACTCGCGTGTAGTGTAGAATGTAAAAATACCCCGAGATAATTACAGAGGTGAACTCGCGTGTAGTGTAGAATGTACCCCATGGACAAGATCACGCTAGGCCTTCCTGTCTTCCGCCGTCCTCTGAAGTTGGCTCAATTTCATGTTCGTTGCATCGATGACACTGTCTAACCATCTCATCCTTTGCCGTCCCCGTCTTCTTTGACCTTCAATCTTTCCCAGCATCAGGGTCTTCTCCAGTGAGTGCTCCCTTCTCATTTGGTGGCCAAAGTATTTGAGCTTCAGTTTCATTATCTGGCCTTCCAGGGAACAGTCAGGGTTGATTACTTTTAGGATTGACTGATTTGATCTCCTTGCAGTCCAAGGGACTCTCAAGAGTTTTCTCCAGCACCATAGGTCAAAAGAATCTATTCTTCAGCGCTCGGCCTTCCTTATAGTCCAACTCTCGCAGCCAAGTGTGATCCACTGGAGAAGGAAATGGCAACCCACTCCAGTATCTTTGCCAAGAAAACCCCATGGACAGTATCAAAAGGCTAAAAGAATGTAAAAATACACCGAGATAATTACAGGGGTGAACTCACGTGTAGTGTAGAATGTAAAAATACCCTGAGATAATTACAGGGGTGATCTCGTGTGTAGTGTAGAATGTGAATTACAGGGGTGAACTCATGTGTAGTGTAGAATGTAAGTTTGGGGACAGGGTTGAACCAGGATTTAAGGTCTCGTGCGGAAAGGTCCAGAGGCAGGCAACAGCAAACCACCTCTGAACGTCTCTTGCCTTGAAAACCCTGTGTGGTTGCCATAAGTTTATTGCGATTTGAGAGCAAAAAAAATTAACCTTATAGCGATACATTGATATTTCAGTACCTTTTCTTTAAAAAAAGAAAAATGAAACCACTTGTCTTGGGGGAGGGGAGTCTGACGATGACAGTCCAATCATCGAAAGTGAGCTAGAGGTGGGTCGGAGTGGCCAGAAAACAGACAGAAACGTGACGCATAAGGAAAAGTGTGACTCAACATCCGCTCAAAAAAATCAGGGTAATAGTGGTGTCAAAGGAACTGGGGGGAAATCAAGAAGAACAAAACAGCAAAAGCTAAAGGCAGAAGAATGTGTGGGGAAATCAGTAGATAAATCAAAACAGGATTGGGCCAGAATCGACAAAAAAAACCAATGTGCAAAAGTCCCTTGATGGACCAACGGTCTGATTCGGTATAAGGCAACTTCATGTGTTCAATAGGCAAGTATTCTGTATGCAGTGACCAAAAATTAATTGGTCAGCCAGTTATTATAAATTGAAACAGAGAACCAGTTTGGTGTAGTGGTTAGGAACATGGACTCTAATCTGGGAGAACCAGGTTTGATTCCCCACTCCTCCGCATGCAGCTTGCTGGTATGACTATGGGTCAGTCACAAGTTCTCTCAGAGCTGTTCTCTCAAGGGCAGTCCTCGAGAGAACTCTCTCAGCCCCGCCTACCTCCCCCGGCTGTCTGTTGTGGGGAGGGGAAGGGAAAGGAGATTGTAAGCCACTCTGAGACTCCTTCGGGTAATGAAGGGTGGGGTATAAATCCAGTCACTTCTCTTTTTCTTCTTCTTCCGCTAAATGTATATAATGACAGAGGCTCCGGGTGTTCCTATTTCCTGGAGTAGTCTGGATCTTCTGGCAGTTCTCCTTGGTAAATCACATTTCCTGTTCTTCCTCCGAGTAAGGAGAGACCGGGGCAAGGCAAGGCCTTTTAAAAATGTTGTTCATGTGAGCTCCATTCTTCATGGTTTATTTTCCTCTCCTGAATCTGTAGAAAGGATAGATGGGTGCATCTTTCCATCCTTCATGCACATGCATGTAAATGCGGACGCCTGAACCCTACGGGTGCAGAACACTCTAAAGAAATATAGGGTCTTCTGGAGAAAGTCAAGGGAGGAATTTTGGCAGCACATATACATTTATTTATTTAGAAGAAGAGGAAGAGATTGGATTTATACCTTGCCCTTCACCACCCAAAGGTGTCTCAGAGCGGCTTACAGTCTCCTTCCCCTCCCCACAACAGACACCCTGTGAGCAATGTTCCCTCTAAGCTATGCAGTCTTATGAGCAAACATTCTACTTTGTGAGCTACTGGCATTGAAGTTGTGAGCAAGCAATGTGGCTACTGCATAAATTAGTTGGCTCTGGAGCCATCCTTCCTGAGCAGAGACGAAAAACTGTGAGCCGGAGGCTAAAAAACTGTGAGCTAGCTCACACTAACTCAGCTTAGAGGGAACAATGCCTGTGAGGCAGGTGGGGCTGAGAGAGCTCTCTTGAGAACTGCTCTTGAGAGAAGAAGAGATTGCATTTATACCCCGCCATTCACTACCCAAGGGAGTCTCAGAGCGGCTTACAAACTCCTTCCCCTTCCCCTCCCCACCACAGACACCCTGTGAGGCAGGTGGGGCTGAGAGAGCTCTGACAGAAACTGTTCTTTTTCAAGGACAGCTCTTATCCGAACTACGGCTTGCCCAAGGTCATCCAGCCAGGTGCAAGTGGAGGAGTGGGGAATCAAACCCGGTTCTCCCAGATTAGAGTCCGCACACTTAACCACGACACCAAACATTAATTAGCTGTGTTTCTCCCTTGCAGAACTCAAGGCTGTTCTCTCAAGGGCAGTTCTCGAGAGAACTCTCTCAGCCCCGCCTAAAAAATAAGACATTATTTTTTAAAATAAAAAAATAAAAACAACAATTATAAAGCCCATAAAAGTCACAGCTGAAAACCCCCAATTAGGACAACCAATGTTGTTGTTCAGGCGCACAGTCGCCCTCCTGTCTTCCGTCATGCTCCGGAGTAGATAAATAGGTACCACTTCAGTGGGAAGGTAACAGCGTTCCGTGCGCCTCGGTGTTTAGTCATGCCGGCCACATGACCACGGAAACGTCTTCGGGCAGCGCTGGCTCTTCGGCTTGGAAACGGAGATGAGCACCGCAACCCTAGAGTCAGATTCGACTGGCTTTTGAGCAAGGAAACCTTTACCTTTTAAAACTTCCTAGAATTTTTCCTTTTTCCTTTTTACAGCCAGCTGGGACAGACGTACTCCTGCATATCTTCTCCTTTAATGTCGCACATCTGCATGCTGGGGCTTGTCGGTTGGAAGGCAAGAAAATCTCCAGTGCAGTAATTTCTACGTCCCATCGGAAATTCAGTGGGACTTAATAGTTCAAGACAGCGCTTAAACAAAATGAAAGGCTGTCGTCATGATCAGATTTATTGCCGCATTAGCTTTGAGCCCACTTCCTTGCTGCATGAGGGCACGGTCCATGAACTGGTACGCCGTGTGAGCCTCAGTCCATTGACTCAGAAACACAGAGTTCAGTGGGTTTGATTTCCTAATAAATACACTCAGAACTGCAGACATAACAGCCCATTCTTAGTCAGCCCATTCTGAGACCAGCTGAGCTCTGAGCAGGAG
>NW_015166598.1:51571-55011 GCF_001447785.1 Gekko japonicus | reverse complement strand
TTGTGAACCATTTTGTACAGTGTAACCCTGTATGTTCTGGTTCTGTGCTGGCAGCAGCTAACGGATTAGCTCTGAATTTCACCCATAAATGTGCATTTAAGTGTTGGGCAGACAGCAGTGTTAACAACTTTTTAGTGACATTCAAGCAACTCCGTGTGGACAAAAGGGCTTAATAAGCAAAGCACTTAAAATGTCCTTGAGGGTGTGCGTGTTTCTGGTTTCGCTTTCACTCTCCTGGGATCAGACGCACACTGTGAAATTTATATCAGGCTTTCACATTCTGAAATGAGGACTATTCTTCTAAAATGCTCTACTGTTGATGTCTCTCTTCAAAGACTGGTCTGCTTATTGCTAGAAATGTTTCAGCACGGTTACCCATAAGGATGTCTTTTCCTATCAAATCATCATGGTTGGCTAGTTTTGGGCAGGAACGCACAGGGACGGAGTTCCGGCTGGCTTCAGAGTTAGCCACGCCCACTACAGCCAAAACCTCTGCATGCGTGGCTACAGAAGGCCTGGAGAGCGACAGCCCCCCCCCACGACCTCCCTGTGCCTTCCCCAGCCTGTCCAAGCGTCGGCTTGCCTGGGCTCCCTGCACCCACAGGGCGTCCGGGCAAGCCTGGCTTTCGTTTCGTTCACAACTTCATCCAAACACACGGATTGATTTGTTTGTATGCCCGGGACAAGATTCTCCAGTAAAATGGATTAGGTTGCACTTGAGTATTTGAAATTATGGCATGGAACATCATCGGAAGACACTATGAACAGTAGGTTTTCAAGAGAAACTACCACGGTGCTTCAGCGTGTTCGGATGAAGTTGTGAACGAAACAAAAGCCGACTCCGGGGAGTTTTCGTCAACCTGCTTCTTTTTTTCTGTACCTATGGAAGAAAAAATATGTAGCAATGTGGATGTGTTATTATAGAATATTATATTATAAAATAACATTGTTAATACGTTAGAGAAATTTCATTTCTTCCCAAGCGCTGAGTGTCAGCCTGTTCTCCGGTTTATTCGCTGGTAAAAAAATGACAACAAAAATCGTGCAACAGTACGTGAGATGCCACGGAGTAAGATTTAACTGCTTTGTCTTGTTTCTGTTCTTACAGCAGAGTGTAGCCTGCAAGCAACATGGTGAGTATATCTGTCTAAGTTTTGTAAGCATTCGGTTATGCAAGGGATGGCGCGTGGGTGTTCCTGTTGAAGAGAGGTTTATTTTTAGGACTGAGGATCAAACTATCTGAAAAACACCAAACCCAGGGGACCTCAGGAGGTCAACCGTTGTGGCCAGGATTCCAGAAGCCCTCCCATTGTTGCCCCACAAGCACCAAAAATACTGAGCATTCACTGCCCCACACATAAAAGAAGCCACATTGGACCAGGCCAAGGGGCCACCCAGTCCAACACTCTGTGTCACACGGTGGCCAAAACCCAGGGGACATCGGGAGGTCCACCAGCAGGGCCAGAACTCCAGAAGCCCTCCCACTGTGGGCCCCCCCCCAGCACCAAGAATGCAGAGTATCACTGCCCCAGACAGAGTGTCCCATCTAGACCTTGTAGCTAATAGTCACTCATGGACCTCTGCTCCTCATATTTGTCACAGTCTAGCAGATCAGTGGGGTGCTAACAGGTTGGGCATTTGGGGATGGGGAATGGTGAATGAAGATGAAATACTGTCTTTTAAGAAATGTTTTAAGCTGGTTCGAAAGTACGTTATGTAATGGCCAAAGAGCCAGACCTAAATCTGATCAGTGATGCGCTTGTCAAAAAAAAAAAAGTGTTACACTTCAGAAAATGAGTAATGGGAAAACCAAATCCTTCTTTGCAGTCACGAAGATATGATTCCAGAACTACGATCTTCTCCCCTGAAGGTAATTCCACGGCATGCAAAGGAAAGAAAACTTGGGAAAGGTTGACGCTTCCGGGTCTTCATTACTGCTTCTTTTTATCTGAGCTGGGTTACCTGCGTTAAGTCCTGTTGTGACGCTCATCAGTGCTCCCCTCTAAGCTGTGGGGTCTTCTGAGCAAAAATCCCACTTTGTGAGCTACTGGCATGAAAGATGTGAGCGGGCTGCATAAATCAGTTTGCTCTGGAGCCGTCCTTCCTGGGCTAAGACAGAAAGGTGTGAGCCGGAGGCTAAAAAACTGTGAGCTGGCTCACACTAACGCAGCCTGGAGGGAACACTGACACGCATGTATTTGCAGCTCATGTCGTAATACCTTGTATTTACATAGCTCTCAAAGTGCTCTGCATACATGACGTCGGTGATCCGTACCACAGCCCTGTTAGGTAGGACTTGACACCCTCCCCTCTTTTCAGGGTGGGGCTAAACGAACAGCAGCTCACCCAAGACAATCTGACAAGCCCAGGCTTGTGTGGAGATTAGATCTGGAGGCTTCCAGGCCTACAGTTTGATCTCTTCGCTGTCAGGCAATAGCTGTAGATTCTTCTGCTGTTAGCATCACCGGGGCTGGGGGGGTTGTGGAGCTAGACTAATATTTCCTTGAATCATAATTTGTTGTAAGATTAATCTCCAGTAGGAAGATCAGTATGATCTACCACACAGCAAACTGACAGCTACCTGTCAGCAGGTGGTGAGATAAGCCTGGTTCTGATTGGTTATAGCTGGCACTGGACGGTGTGCAGTCACCATGACTCAGCTTGTAGCTGATTGGTGGACCGATGTATACAGCAGACCAATGTATAGCAGACATGTACATTCTCTTCTGATGAACCGAGTGTCTGGCGAATTAGTTTGTCTGTATATATTGTGAATAAAACCCTTGTACATAGTGTACACTTGAGCTGCGGTGGCTCAAGTGGTTAAGACGCTGAACTGCAGGCTGTGGAAGGTCAGTAATTCAGCAGTTCGAGACCCGAGTGTGCCGCATGACGGAGTGAGCTCCCGTCTCTGGCCCCAGCTCCTGCCAACCTAGCAGTTCGAAAGCAAGAAATTGCAAGTAGATAAATAGGTACCACTTTGGTGGGAAGGTAACAGCGTTCCGTGCGCCTTGGTGTTTAGTCATGCTGGCCACATGACCACGGAAACGTCTTCGGACAGCGCTGGCTCTTCGGCTTTGAAACGGAGATGAGCACTGCAACCCTAGAGTCGGACTGACTTGCTTTAAAGGCTGGTGTCTTAGACCGCTACATTCACGCTCCCGCAATATAATTTGAGTCCTAGGTGCTGTGGATTGGTGGCAGAGCATCTGCTTGGTGTGCGGAAGGTCCCAGGTTCAATCCCCAGCATCTCCGGCTAAAAGGTCCCAGGTCATAGGTGATGTGGAAGCCTCAGGGCCAGTTTGGTGTCGTGGTTAAGAACGGTGGACTCTAATCTAGAGAGCCCGGTTTTTTAAGGTTTTATTTATCAGTTTTCCACAATATATATCAGCTTACATAGATTATCCTTATATACATTTGAGTCTGTAATTTCCATACAT
>NW_015166598.1:48330-51443 GCF_001447785.1 Gekko japonicus | reverse complement strand
GAGCCGGAGGCTAAAAAACTGTGAGCTGGCTCACACTAACGCAGCCTGGAGGGAACACTGACACGCATGTATTTGCAGCTCATGTCGTAATACCTTGTATTTACATAGCTCTCAAAGTGCTCTGCATACATGACGTCGGTGATCCGTACCACAGCCCTGTTAGGTAGGACTTGACACCCACCCCTCTTTTCAGGGTGGGGCTAAGCGAACAGCTGCTCGCCCAAGACAATCTGACAAGCCCAGGCTTGTGTGGAGATTAGATCTGGAGGCTTCCAGGCCTACGGTTTGACCTCTTCGCTGACAGGCAATAGCTGTAGATTCTTCTGCTGTTAGCATCACCGGGGTTCGGGGTGGTGGCGCTAGACTAATATTTCCTTGCATCATAATTTGTTGTAAGATTAATCTCCAGTAGGAAGATCAGTGTGATCTACCTGACAGCAAACTGACAGCTACCTGTCAGCAGGTGGTGAGATAAGCCTGGTTGTGATTGGTTATAGCTGGCTCCGGTTATAGCTGGCACTGAACAGTGTGCAGTCACTTGTAGCTGATTGGTGGCACTTTGTATATAAGTAATGTACAGAAGCCATGTACGTTCTCTTCTGAGAAACCGAGCGTCTGGCGAAGCAGTTTGTTTGTATATTCTGTGAATAAAACCCTTGTACATAGTGTACCACTGGACTGTGCAGTGTGGTTACTATAAGGGACTTCACAGCAGAGACTGCAGCAAGAGCTGGTAAGGCTGGGAGGCTGGAAAGACCTTAAGCGTGCTGACTTGCTTTAAAGGCTGGTGTCTTGGACCGCTACATTCTCGCTTCCACAACATAATTTGAGTCCTAGGGGCTGTGGATTGGTGGCAGAGCATCTGCTTGGTGTGCGGAAGGTCCCAGGTTCAATCCCCAGCTTCTCCAGCTAAAAGGTCCCAGGTCATAGGTGATGTGAAAGCCTCAGAGCTAGTTTGGTGTCGTGGTTAAGAACGGTGGACTCTAATCTAGAGAGCCGTTTTTTTTAAGGTTTTATTTATCAGTTTTCCACAATATATATCAGCTTACATAGATTATCCTTATATACATTTGAGTCTGTAATTTCCATACATCATCAATCCATTTGTACAGACGCGTCCATCTTTCAGAAAATTTATCGTCTTTCCCTTGAAGCATTAATTCATCAATTTCTGCTATTTCTAACAATTTACATGCTATTTCCTCTCTTGTGGGAAGTTTTTCTTGTTTCCAATACTTAGCTAGTAAGAAAAAAAAAATACTTAGCTAGTAAGAGTCTAGCAGTCGTCAGAATATATATTAACATATACCGTATTTTTCGGACCATAAGACGCACCTGACCTTAAGACGCACCTAGTTTTTAAAGGAGGAAAACAGGGGGGAAAAAATATTCTGAACCTTCGGTCCATAAGACGCACTCACTTTTCCTCCCACTTTTTTTGGAAGAAAAAGTGCGTCTTATGGTCCAAAAAATACGGTAATTATCATTCTGCTTCTAGCACTCCGGAATTATATTTAACAAGGCTATTTCAGGAGACAAAACTGTTTTAATGCTCATTATTTCTAATATTATCTTCTGTACCATCTTCCAGTATAAATACTGAGAACCGGGTTTGATTCTCCACTCCACATGCAGCTGCTGGTGTGACCTTGGGTCAGTCACAAGTTCTCTCAGAGCTGTTCTCTCAAGAGCAGCTTCTGTCAGAGCTCTCTCAGCCCCACCTACCTCATGGGTTGTCTGTTGCGGGGAAAGGAAGGGAAGGGGATTGTAAGCCGCTCTGAGACTCCCGAGTGAAGGGCGGGGCATAGATCCAACTCTTCTTCCTCTTCGTCTGAGACTCAGTCTGGAGAGCTGCTGCCAGTCCGAGTAGACAATACTGACTTCAGTGGAGCAAGGTCTGATTAAGCACAGGACAGCTTCATATGATATCTTCACCTTTATCATTACTGGTGCTGTTCAATTGAACATCTGGTCACTCATTTGGATGTGGACTCCACCCTTAATACATTTTGCATGTCATTATCATCTTGCACTAAGGGCCATTCTCAAAGGCGTAGACTTCCATCTGTAGTTTGATGGTATCTTTGAACTCAGTGAATTTCTTCCAAGGTCTTAACTCCCAGGACACCAGTGGAAGACGTTTGATTCCAGTGGTCTCAGTGGCACAGAACTGAAAAGTATTGGCTGTTCTTACCCTTGCTTTTGGAGCTGCGGTGGCTCAAGTGGTTAAGGCGCTGAACTGCAGGCTGTGGAAGGTCAGTAGTTCAGCAGCTCGAGACCCGGGTGCCGCAAGACGGAGAGAGCTCCCGTCTCTAGTTCCAGCTCCTGCCAACCTAGCAGTTCGAAAGCAAGAAATTGCAAGTGGATAAATAGGTACCACATCGGTGGGAAGGTAACAGCGTTCCGTGCGCCTTGGTGTTTAGTCGTGCCGGCCACATGACCATGGAAACGTCTTTGGACAGCGCTGGCTCTTCGGCTTTGAAACAGAGATGAGCACTGGCTTTCGAGCAAGGGAACCTTTACCTTTTTACCCTTGCTTTTATTTAGGCCGCCTCTATCAGGTCGAGTATGCGATGGAGGCCATCGGACATGCAGGCACCTGCCTAGGGATCCTAGCGAACAACGGGGTTTTGCTGGCCGCGGAACGGCGCAACATCCACAAACTTCTGGATGAAGTCTTTTTCTCAGAGAAGATCTACAAGCTCAATGAGTAAGTCTGGGATCTCGCAGTCGCTGTTTAAATGCGTGTGGCAAAACCTAATTAATGGTGTTGCTTCAGCCACAGTCGCAGAATTTCTTGAACCTCGCTGAGAATTAAGCATTTTGAATGCAGATTGTTTTTTTCTGCCCTTGTTCAGATTTTGCTGTGTGTCATTCTCTTAATTTCAGACGTAATGTCACAGTATAAGAGCCAGTTTGGTGTGGACTCTAATCTGGGAGAACCGGGTTTGATTCCCCACTCCTCCACATGCAGCTGCTGGCGCGACCTTGGGTCAGTTGCACATTTTCTTAGCTGTTCTCTCATGAGCAGTCCTCAGAGGAGCTCTCTCAGTCCCACCTACCTCACAGGGTGTCTGTTGTGGGGAGGGGAAGGGAAAGGAGATTGTAAGCCG
>NW_015166598.1:46555-48144 GCF_001447785.1 Gekko japonicus | reverse complement strand
AGTGTTCCCTCTAAGCTGAGTTAGTGTGAGCCGGCTCACAGTTTTTTAGCCTCCAGTTCACACATTTTTGTCTCCGCTCAGGGAGGACGGCTCCAGAGCAAACTTAATTTCTGCAGCAGCCAAATCACTCACTCACAATTTTAATGCCAGGAGCTCACAAAGTGGAATTTTTGCTCACAAGGCTCCACGGCTTAGAGGGAACATTGGTTGCCAGTGTAGTGTGGTGGACCCTAATCTGGGTGGAAAGGCCGGGTAAAAATGTTTTAAATTATAATAATAGTGGGTAGAAGGTCTGAGTAGGGTCTGGAAGACCCAGGTTCTACTCCAGCTCTGCCATGGAAGCTAGTTGGGTGGCCTTGGGCGAGTCACACACTCTCAGCCAGCACGGAGTACTGGCAAAGAGCAGCAGACTCTAACCTGGAGAACTGGGTTCAGTTTCTCACTCCTCCCCTTTGAAGCCCACTAAATGACCTTGGGTCAGTCACAGCCCTTTCAGAGCTCTCTCAGCACCCCCAAATAAACCTAGGTCGCCACCTCGTGGCGCATATGCAAAAAAGGGCTAGAACTTAAAGCTGCCAGACAATCTTAGGATCTCCTGGCTACGCTACACACAGCGCCATACGAGAGACTATACGGTACACTCTAAGCCTAACCTCCGGTTTAGTTTATCGTAATTAGCCATTGGCCATTGCAAGATTACAAAATACGAATTGTGAAGCCTAACCTACCTCACAGGGGTGTTGTGAGGAGAAAATGAAGGGGAGAAGAAGAAAATGAAGGGGAGAAGAATGATGTAAGCCGCTTTGGGTCCCTATTGGGGAGAAGTTGTTGTTGTTGTTCAGTCGCACAGTCAAGTCCGACTCTTCGCGACCCCATGGACCAGATCCCGCCAGGCCTTCTGGTCTTCCGCCGTCCTCTGAAGTTGGCTCAATTTCATGTTCGTTGCATCGATGACACTGTCTAACCATCTCATCCTTTGCCGTCCCCGTCTTCTTTGGCCTTCAATCTTTCCCAGCATCAGGGTCTTCTCCAGTGAGTGCTCCCTTCTCATTTGGTGGCCAAAGTATTTGAGCTTCAGTTTCATTATCTGGCCTTCCAGGGAACAGTCAGGGTTGATTTCTTTTAGGATTGACTGATTTGATCTCCTTGCAGTCCAAGGGACTCTCAAGAGTCTTCTCCAGCACCATAGTTCAAAAGAATCTATTCTTCGGCGCTGGGCCTTTAGGGGGGGGTCTAAGTGAAGTCAGTACATTAGAAATGTCCGTGGAGCTGATGTCCCTTACTGTAGCAAGAGTCAGTTCCCTGTTGATCTGTTGGCATCGCTGTGGGCACATTCACTATCAAATATACAAGGAAAAAATTCTGTAAATGTTTATCAACCACGTACTTGCCTTCTTTGTACCATCTCCGTAATAAAAAAAAAATGCTTCCTTACTCTGTCGCTTTTCAGCTTCCAGTAGCTTCTCGAACACTTTTATTCTTGCCAGAGGTCAATACAGTTCCGTGTCCTCTCTGACGTGACATGCCAGTTATTTATATCCGCCCTTGTTCTTTCATTTCCTAAACCCACTCCTTCGATTACGCTCTTC
>NW_015166598.1:16526-46254 GCF_001447785.1 Gekko japonicus | reverse complement strand
TCTTCCCCAGCCGGAACGACGGATGTCTTATATCCGTCTTATATTCAGCAAGAAAAGCATTTCTTAAAGGCCGGTTAGGAAGCAGGGAGCACTTTTCCAGGACTGCCCTTGCAAAATGCATTGAGTCCATCACTCGTGTTCTTCTCCGTTATCACCTGTATACAGATTTACGTTATGTGCATTTACGTTCTGTTCTAGTTAGGATGAGGGGCTGTTCTGATGCATTTAAGGTTTGTAGACTTTTGAATGATTTCTCCTCTAGTGTCACCAAGAAGGTGGCTAAGTTTCTTTACTCTGCTATAAAGGTACGCCAAGGGATCTCACAGAAATAATCTTATATTTACACTGATGTATATGTATGTTAAAGGTGGCTCAAGGGGTTAAGATGCTGATCTGCAGGCTGTGGAAGGCCGGTAGTTCAGCAGTTCGAGGCCTGAGTGTGCCGCATGACGGAGTGAGCTCCCGTCTCTAGTTCCAGCTCCTGCCAGCCTAGCAGTTCGAAAGCAAGAAATTGCAAGTAGATAAATAGGTAAATAGACTAAGAGCTGAGGACCAACCCAACTGAGCATTCGTCACCCAGACAGGCTGGTATCGGTTTACCGTTATGCCGTTTGGGCTGAGAAATGCCCCGGTGGCGTTTCAGAGACTGAAGAATCATTTGCTACAAAGGGCTCCAGTTGTTTGCTACGGTGTACCTAGATGATCTAGGAGCTGCGGTGGCTCAAGTGGTTAAGGCGCTGAACTGCAGGCTATGGAAGGTCGGTAGTTCAACAGTTTGAGACCCGAGTGCGCTGCATGACGGAGTGAGCTCCCGTCTCTAGTTCCAGCTCCTGCCAGCCTAGCAGTTCGAAAGCAAGAAATTGCAAGTAGATAAATACGTACCACTGCAGTGGGAAGGTAACAGCATTCCGTGCGCCTTGGTGTTTAGTCACGCCGGCCACATGACCACGGAAACGTCTTCAGACAACGCTGGCTCTTCGGCTTTGAAACGGAGATGAGCACCGCAACCCTAGAGTTGGATTCGACTGGCTTTCGAGCAAGGGAACCTTTACCTTTACATGTATGTTGCGGTTTTAACCTGCCTTTTAAACCGTATGAACTTTTATCAATTTTTTTTCCCAATGCCAATAAAGGCTACTTAACTAACTTTCCCAGAAGGCCTTTCTGTTTCCAGTTGAATTTCTAGGAGCAAAAGCAGTTTGGGAATTGGAGGAAGCAGGGCATTCATTTTCCGCCTCCTTTTCTTGCCTCGTGTCGTATCTTGCAGTCTGCTTAGCCCCTGCAGCCCCTTGCAACCCAGATATCTTTCCACCTTCATTCGTCTTAGAATGTCTAATTACTCCCATATACATTACCTGGTCACCGGGATGATCTGCACAAGTCTTGGGTGCCTCCATTGTCTCAGTAGGTAGTCCCTGCCCCCCCAGCCCCCCCCCCTTAAAACCCCTCAGTTCTAGTTGAGCCACAGCTCTGGAACTCGCACCTAAGGAAAGTTTGTTAGACCTGAAAACCCCTCAGTTCTAGTTGAGCCACAGCTCTGGAACTCGCACCTAAGGAAAGTTTGTTAGACTTCCCCTCTGCAAGCGTTCCATCAGCATCTGAAAAGGCACTTTTTTAAAAGTTCAGACTCTCTTCTGGAGTCTGGTGAGCTTGTTTCTCTGTTTGACGGGTGTTGGTTTCTTTCTGCTGACTTTGTGGCTGAATTTTTGTCTGGGTTCCTGCTGTCGACTGTTCTGTATTTGTAGAGTTGTAAGCTGCTCCAGAGATCCTGCATGGGATGAAAGGGAGGGGTGGTGGTGAAAGTATTAGCGAAATAATCCATCGTAATCTGAGATCTGCCTTCAGGAATATTTCCTTTTAGGCCAGAACCTCATCTGATGCTGAATCGAACAGCTGTGGAGAACGTTGACTAAGTCTGTTCTGCTGCAGGAAGGCCAGGCCTCTGTAATTCCCCTGATTCTTGTGCCTTACATTGTTTTTCCAAACCCTATAAGAGGATCTGTCGCCCCCCACTTAGGGAAGCCCTGCATTGGGAATTTCACATCTGTGACTTCTACCTTCCGATAATCTTTTGTACCACTGCAAAAAAAAAATGGTTTACGGACGTATGCTTCATCCCACAAGTTAATGCTGCGGGAACGTATGCTGTGTTACTTTGAGCACTCCAGTAGGCTGTATAATTGGCATATTATGGGGCAGTCACAGAGTGCATCGGATGCGGTGCAGCGGCTTGTGCGTATTTTGTTACGGCATGAAGAAAGGGTACCTCTGCTCGGCAAAACAGTACCATAAAGCTGACGATCGGAACATTCTGCGCTTGTGCCTTTCAGGGACATGGCTTGCAGCGTGGCTGGCATTACTTCGGATGCCAACGTGCTGACCAATGAGCTGAGGCTGATCGCACAAAGGTAGGCGCTTGAAAGCATTTGGCTATTTTAATGACTGTGAGTGAAGGGGAGAGCAACAGAAAGGCAGGCTGAGCGCTGCACTGTTTGTTAAACAAAGCATACGGTATCTGATGAAGGCAGCTTTGACTCTCTCTGGTGTGTATTGAAAAATATCAAGAAACACGCTGGCCTGATTCTCTGATGTGTATTGAAAAATATCAAGAAAACACACTGGTCAGATGCTCTGATGTGTATTGAAAACATCAAGAAACATACTGGCCTGATGCTCTGATGTATATTGAAAAATTTCAAGGAAATACACTGGCCTGATTCTCTGATGTGTATTGAAAACATCAAGAAACATAAGGGAGTGATTTTCTGATGAGTATTGAGAAGTATAAAGAAAACACACTGGCCTGATGCTCTGATGTGTATTCAAAAATATCAAGAAACACACTGGCCTGATTATCTGGTGTGTATTGAAAACATCAAGAAACATGGGAGTGATTTTCTGGTGAGTATTGAAAAATATTAAGAAAACACACTGGCCTGATTCTATGATGTGTATTGGAAACATCAAGAAACACACTGGCCTGATTCTCTGGGGTTTATTAGAAACATCAAGAAACACACTGGCCTGATTCTCTGGGGTGTATTGGAAAAGACCAAGAAACGCACTGGTCTGATTCTCTGATGTGTATTGACAAATATCAAGAAACGCTGGCCTGACACTCTGGTATGTCTTGAAAAATATTGAGACACACACCTTGGCCCTTCCTCCATCCCACAGTCGCCTAAGGTGGAGCCCACTTTGACAAAATAAACATCCTTTAGGAAGCTGCCCAGTGTTGATGAGCGTGTGGTGCCCCAACTAGCCCAAAAGAACACTTTTAGAAAACTCCCCTGCTTTTGCCCTGACCTAGTCGGGCCAGACTAGCTTGAGCTTGATGAGTGCTTGGGTGGGAGTCCACCAAGGAAGGTCCAGGGTTGCTACGCAGAGGCAGGCGACGGCAAACCCACCTCCTTTTGTGTGCTGCCCCGACCTGGATGGGCCAGACGAGCCCGATCTCGTTCAGATCTCAGAAGCTAAGCAGGGTCGGCCCTGGTTAGAACTTGGATGGGAGACCACCCAGGATGTCCACCGTCACTACGCAGAGGCAGGTAGTGGCAATCCGCCTCCGAATGTCTCTTGTCTCGAAAACCCCCACGGGGCTCGTCATAAGTCAGCGATACTCGATGGTAATCGACACACACCCTTGCTTTCCCAAGAGGGCTACGTGTAGACCCCGAAATAGCCCAGAAGACAAATGCCCCTGCAGTGCTCCCTCTAAGCCACGGAGTCCTGTGAGCAAAAATTCTACTTGGTGAGCTTACCGGCATTCAAGTTGTGAGCGAGCAATTTGGCGACTGCATCGATTAGTCTGCTCTGGAGCCACATCCTTCCTGAGTGAAGACAAAAATGTGTGAGCCGGAGGCTAAAAAGCTGTGAGCTAGCTCACACTGGCTCAACTTAGAGGGAACACTGGCGCCTAGCCCAGCTGAGTCAGCCCTGTGTGAATTATCTGCCCGTATAAACTGGGCGTGTGTATGTGTGTGAAAATTAGTTGTGCCGGAGGAAGGTATACCCAGCGCTTAGAAAGGGAAGCAAACTCAATTTGGATCTGTCTCATTAGATTTTTGTTGCGGGGGGTGGGTGGGGATTAATTCAGACTGCTCAGCACTTCCTTTGCACAGCTGGAGAGCTTTTCTGAGCTTGAATCGGGGGGGGGCTGTCTTTGAGGGTTTCGGGCTGATCCCAATCGGCAGAAAATCAATGGAAGTTTTTAAGAAAAGTGTCAAACAAACGAGGAAGAGCTTTTCTTCTTTAAGCCTCGCCAAAACATGAAACTCAAATTAGCGGGGTTGTTCCAGCTTAGCCTTTAACAACCTTCAGAAGCTCAAAGGACTTTGAGGGCAGCTATGGATTTAGCAGGACTTCTTAGTTTGGCAGCCGTAGTTGCCCTGCTGCAAGTTAACGAGTTTCATTCAGGCTGTAGCAGAGCTATCTATAAGGCTTTGAACCAAGGCAGATGCTACAGAGGAAGATGGAAAGAGAAAGAAGGGACCGGCTCCGTTGTTCTGACAGAGCTTCTGAATCCAGAGGGGGGAAATGGTTTTCCCTGAGATCTTTATAGGGCCTTGAAGTAAAAGCTTGTTTAATGCTTATTCGTTTCTATCGCATGCAAATTCTGCCCATATTAATACACGTGGACACTGCAGTGAGATCTTTGCACCTGAATCAGCATATTCCTAAATGTCGTTTAGGTATCTGTTGCAGTACCAGGAACCGATCCCTTGCGAGCAGCTGGTCACCGCCCTTTGTGATATCAAGCAAGCTTACACGCAGTTTGGAGGTGAGCAAGTGGGTTCTTCCCCCCTTCAAATGTCAAAAGTCTTTGTGAATAATTCATGCCATTCAGCCTAACAGTCTAAGGAAGATTCGTGTTGAGTACGGGAGGTCTTTGTTTTCTGAATATATTAGCCACTATCTGAATATATTAGCACCTTATGAAATTGTCTTTTAATTGTGAATTTTTACTGTATTTATTGGTTCTATTGCATTTTAAGTGTGCAAGCCGCCTTGAGGCAGTGCTGCACCGGCAGGGCGGGATATAAATTGAAATAAATAAATAATAAACAATTTTCAGAATTAATTGTGAATCGAACACAGCTAGATCATCTAGGTAAAGGTTCCCTTGCTCGAAAGCCAGTCGAATCCGACTCTAGGGTTGCGGTGCTCATCTCCGTTTCAAAGCCGAAGAGCCAGCGCTGTCCAAAGACGTTTCCGTGGTCGTGTGGCCGGCATGACTAGACGTCGAAGCGCACGAAACGCTGTTACCTTCTCACCGAAGTGGTACCTATTTATCTACTTGCAATTTCTTGCTTTCGAACGGCTAGGTTGGCAGGAGCTGGAACTAGGGACGGGCGCTCACTCCGTCATGCGGCAACCCAGGTCTCGAACTGCTGAACTACCGACCTTCCACAGCCTGCAGTTCAGCGTCTTAACCACTTGAGCCACCGCAGCTCCTAGATAATCTAGGTACACCGTAGCAAACAATTGGAGCCCTTTGTAGCCAGTGATTCTTCAGTCTCTGAATCGCCGCCGGGGCATTTCTCAGCCCAAACGGCATAACGGTAAACCGATACCAGCCTGTCTGGGTGACGACTGCTCAGTTGGGTTGGTCCTCAGCTCTTAGCTGGATCTGCCAACATCCCTGACACAGGTCAGAAGTGCTGATAAAGTTCGGCCTCCCCAGCTCATCCAGCGGCGCATCCACCTGTGGCGTGGGGTACATGTCGTACGGGGTGATTGCATTCAGCTTGCAATAATCCACACGGACTTCCATGGTCCCATCCAGTGTCTTCACCAAGACGGAGGGGGCTTCCCATGGACTGGTGGATTCCTGCAGGTCACCCAGTTCCAATATCTTCCTCATGCAGTGAGAGCAGGCCGAAAGCTCTAAATCTGCTAGTACACAAAAACATACGTGAAGCTGCCTTATACTGAATCAGAGCCTTGGTCTCTCAAGGTCAGTACTGTCTGCTCAGACTGGCAGCCGCTCTCCAGGGTCTCAGGAAGAGGTCTTTCCCATCACCTACCGCCTGATCCTTTTAGCTTGAAATGCATTGAACCTAGAGATGTGAAGGCCTGGGAAAAACCAGGAAAGTTTGGGGGAAAAACGTTTTTCCCCGTTTTTTCCCCTGAAGCCTTTTTTGGGTTTTTTCCCGAAAAATTGGAAAAATTGAAAAAAGAAAAGGAAAAAAAAATGATTATGGAACATTTTATTTTATTTTAACATGATGAATAAAATATTTTGAGACAAAGTGTTCGAATATTTTCCAAATCATTTCTAAAAAATACATATGGTATCAGATTGATCTAATTTCTGTGCACTGAGGACAAGCAAGTCCTAGGTTACAAACGGAACTCTCCAATGCAAGAAGAAGATGCATTTCTTCCTTTAGGAGGTCCTATTGTCACAAGAAAAGAAAAGAGTTTCAGGTTGTTGGGGTTTTTTTGTATGTGGGTGGGTATTCTGTTTGTAATTATTGTTTGGATACAGTATATTTTTAATATGCTAGTTGTGATCATTTCATGCCAAGTAAAAATGTCCATAGTCATATTGTATGTTCCTAAAGTAACAGAATGACTTTCAGTCTGGAAAAGGAAAAAGAAGTGCTAATGTAGCACTTTTTTCAGTTTTTCCGAAAATTTCCGTCCCCCCCCCCCAAAAAAAGGGTTTTTTTCCCGTGCTTCAAAATTTCCGGAAATTTTACATCTCTAATTGAACCTGGGACCTTCTGTGTGCTAAGCAGATGCTCTATCACTGAGCCAAGGCCCCGCCCTTAAAGCGGTGCTTCATACTTGAACACACATGAAGCTGCCATGTCCTGAATCAGACCCTTGGTCCAACAGAGTCACTATTGTCTACTCAGACTGGCAGTAGCTCTCCTGGGTCTCAGGCTGAGGTCTTTCACATCACCTACTGCCTGGTCCTTATCACAGAATCACAGAGTCGAAAGGGGCCACACGGGTCCAACCCCCTGCTCAGTGCAGGGTCAGCCTAGATCTCCAGTCTTTCAGCTGGAGATGGCGGGGATTGAACCCGGGACCTTCTGCATGCTAAGCAGAGGCTCTACCACTGAGCCACAGCCCCACTTATTTAGCACTGTCTACTTGGACTGGCCATGGCTCTCCAGGGTCTCAGGCTGAGGTCTTTCCCATCACCTACTCCCTGGTCCTTTTAGCTGGAGATGCCAGGGATTAAACCTGGGACCTTCTGCATGCCAAGCAGATGCTCTACCACTGAGCCACAGCCCCACTCATTTAGCACTGTCTACTAAGACTGGTAGCGGCTCTCCAGGGTCTCAGGCTGAGGTCTTTCCCATCACCTACTGCCTGGTCCTTTTAGCTGGAGATGCCGGGGATTGAACCCGGGACCTTCTGCATGCCAAGCAGAGGCTCTGTCACTGAGCCACAGCCCCACTCGTTTAGCACTGTCTACTAAGACTGGTAGTGGCTCTCCAGGGTATCAGGCTGAGGTCTTTCCCATCACCTACTGCCTGGTCCTTTTAACTGGAGATGCCAGGGATTGAACCTGGGACCTTCTGCATGCCAAGCAGAAGCTCTACCACTGAGCCACGGCCCCTCCCCCTAGCACAGATGGAGACCTGGGTTAGTTGCAAAACGCAGGTCTGCCAGAGAGCTTCGTTTGATGGGTGATATTGTTAAGGCCAGCATGTTCGGGAAAGATGTATCTTAGAATAAACAAAGCCGCAAAATCAATCCTAGAACGCGCCGCCTCAGCTGTTTTTCTAAGAAACTGCAGATGGGTTGCAAGTTAACCCCCCTTGAGTGTTGACCTCTCCCCCTTAGAAGCCAAGATCCCACGTTAAAACGAGTTCCTTTATACCTCACTTCATGGAAAGAAAACAATAAGGGGATTGACTTAGTGCTTATCTTTTTTTTTTTTTAAGCCCCCGGAGGGGATTTTTTATTGATTTTTTTTAAACACTACAAAAACTAGAACAGAAAAAAGGGAAAGGGAAAGCTACATATAAGGGAGAGAGTAAAGAACCCACTACTAACTAAAAACCCAAGAGAGGAGATCCTCCAACTAGCTTTTTATACTTCATTCAGACTTTTCATCTTTGTACTTCTTATGAACTGTGTCAATCTTTTAACCCTTTTAACCATCCCCAGTTACATTTAATTGCCCAATAACAGTGCCCCCCATCATCCCCTAGAACCAAAGTTCTCAAAGGCACAATTCACAATGGCACAATAAGGGGATTGACTTAGTGCTTATCTTAAGGAGCAGTAGGACAGACCATCCTATGAAATCCCACTTCATAGAAAAAGATCTGGACTTTTCTTGATCTCCCTCCCCCACACACACACACCTTGCCAAAAGCAGGATTTGTGGCCATTCATGCTTCTTAATTTAAATTGCCCATAACCTTGTCTTTGACAGGCAAACGTCCCTTCGGCGTTTCATTGCTGTACATTGGCTGGGATAAGCACTACGGGTTCCAGCTGTATCAGAGCGACCCGAGCGGAAACTACGGGGGGTGGAAAGCCACGTGCATCGGAAACAACAGCGCCGTAAGTTCTCTTGCCTCCTTTTGCCATTCTCTCTGCATTATTGACTTCCAGTTTGGTGTAGTGGTTAAGTGCGCGGACTCTAATCTGGGAGAACCGGGTTTGACCCCCCCCACTCCTCCACATGCAGCGGCTGGTGTGACCTTGGGTCAGTCACAAGTTCTCTCAGAGCTGTTCTCTTAAGAGCAGTTCTCTTAAGAGCTCTCTCAGTCCCACCTACCTCACAGGGGGTCTGTTGTGGGGAGAGGAAGGGAAAGGAGATTGTCAGCCGCTCTGAGACTCCTTTGGGTAGTGAAGGGCAGGGCATAAATCCAATCACCAAGAGCCAGTTTGGTGTAGTGGTTATGTGCGCGGACTCTAATCTGGGAGAACCGGGTTTGACACCCCCCCACTCCTCCACATGCAGCGGCTGGTGTGACCTTGGGTCAGTCACAAGTTCTCTCAGAGCTGTTCTCTTAAGAGCAGTTCTCTTAAGAGCTCTCTCAGTCCCACCTACCTCACAGGGTGTCTGTTGTGGGGAGAGGAAGGGAAAGGAGATTGTCAGCCGCTCTGAGACTCCTCTGGGTAGTGAAGAGCGGGGTATAAATCCAATCTCTTCTGTTCTTCTTCTTTATGCAAAAATACACAGCCATCATTCTACATATATTAATTTGAGCTTCAGCTCACAGGCTCCGCTTCTGCAACGGTCTCACGCAGGCCAGCGAGAAAACTGCCGTGTCATCTATTCCTTCTCTTAAACAGGCCGCCGTGTCAATGTTAAAGCAGGACTACAAAGAGGGAGAGATGACCCTGAAATCTGCACTTGCTTTAGCTGTCAAAGTCCTGAACAAGACCATGGATGTTAGTAAGCTGTCTGCAGAGAAAGGTGAGCGAAGCAGTTCCTTCGTCATTCTCCCCCCGAAAATTTAGGCTACGGCCATAATTGGTTTCGGCCTTTACCTCGGAGAGAACAGAGTCTCGTCTTCACCAATATCACAGCTGACCATTTTGCTAATGCTCAGTGTAATTGCAGTAGTTGAGAATTAAATCTGTTGTTGCCCATGAGAAAGTCTCATAGGGAAGGGTTCGGGCGTCGTGACAAATTACGACTTGGTGCTGCACGAATGAGCACTGGGCCGGAATCAGTGACTGCTTTAAAAGGAGATTAGATAGATTCACGGAGGAGAGATCTATCCGTGGCTACTAGCCATGGTGACTGAAGGGAACCTCCACGTTCAGAGGCAGTCAGCCTCTGAATACCAGTGCCAGGAGGCACCTGCAGGAGAAGGCCTCAGCCCCCATGCCCTGCCATTGGTCCTCCAGAGGAACTGGTTAGCCACTGTGTGAGACAGGGTGCTGGACTAGATGGACCACTGGTATGACCCAGCAGGGCTCTTCTTATGTTCTTAGGAAGGCCTCGGCCTTTATGCCCTGCTGTTGGCCCTCCAGAGGAACTGGCTGGCCACTGTGTGAGACTGGATGCTGGACTAGATGGACCACTGGTCTGTTCCAGCAGGGCTGTTCTTATGTTTTTATGAAGGCTTCGGCCTCTATGCCTCTTGTTGGCCCTCCAGAGAAACTGGCTGGCCACTGTGTGAGACAGAATGCTGGACTAGGTGGACCACTGGTCCGATCCCGCAGGGCTCTTCTGATGCTGTTATTAGGGGAAGGCCTTGGCCTCTCTGCCCTGTTGTTGGCCCTCCAGAGGAACTGGTTGGCCACTGTGTGAGACAGAATGCTGGACTAGATGGACCACTAGTCTGATCCAGCAGGGCTCTTCTGATGTTTTTATGTTTTTATGCCTCTTGTTGGCCCTCCAGAGGAACTGGTTGGCCACTGTGTGAGACAGAATGCTGGACTAGATGGACCACTAGTCTGATCCAGCAGGGCTCTTCTGATGTTCTTAAAAAGGCCTCGGCCTTGATGCCCTGTGGTTGGCCCTCCAGAGGAACTGGCTGGCCCCTATGTGAGACAGGAGGCTGGACTAGATGGACCACTGGTCCGATCCAGCCGGGCTCTTCTTATGGTCCTTACTTTAGGGGCTTTAGCTGGCTAATTCTAAAATCCAAGCCTCGAGGTAAAACTTTAAAGCCATGCTCTGGAAGACATTGGTGTCAGTGGCGCTTTGGGGATTCGGGTCTTGTTCTGCCACCACAGCCTTAATGCGTCTCCCCACCTGAAACGAAACATTTTCTCGTTTCAGTCGAAATCGCAACCTTAACGCGAGAGAACGGAAAGACGGTGATAAGGGTTCTGAAGCAGAAAGAAGTGGAGGAGTTGATAAAGAAGCACGAAGAGGAAGAAGCCAAATCTGAGCGTGAAAAGAAAGAGAAAGAGCAAAAGGAAAAAGATAAATAAACGACGACCCTGCGAGGTGGTGGGTCTGTACAGATTTTCAGTTCAGTGCACAGAGGAGCGAAGAAACCAGAAACACTGTCTACTGAATGAGCTGATTATACCATTGAAACCAAACTATTCCCGCCCTCCTCCTCTCGGTTCTTCTCGTCTTCATTTCTTTTTTATTGCACAATAAAAAACTTTTTAAAAACGGCGCTGTCAACGCTTGTGGTGCATTACTAGCGTCTGGTATGCTAATGCCGCAGGAAGCCATTTGGTTTGCCATATATAACTGCTTGGAACGGCGCCTCAGCCTGACAAATTGGAATTTAAGGGAGTAACGGAAGAAGAATCGGAGAGACTGAAAATACATTTTCAGACGTTACATTTTCAATAGGTCAGCGCCGCACAGATGAAAAGCAAACTGAGCTCCTCCAAATGTGACAGAAATCACGCCGTCCTACTTTTTCCACGATTGTCTGTTTATTTCAAAGATTTCTATGTGGCCTTTCCACCCCAGTTCAGGGTCTCCATGGCGGCGAACCATGGAAACATTACATTTTAAAATGCGCATATATAAAAATAGTAAGAAGAGTTCAATAAACAGACACATCAGTGCTCATGCGTAAGATAATGAATAATATAGCGGCAGTGGAATCCTATGAAGAGATAAAAGGTAAAGGTTTCCCTTGCTCGAAAGCCAGTCGAATCCGACTCTAGGGATGCGGTGCTCATCTCCGTTTCAAAGCCGAAGAGCCAGCGCTGTCCGAAGACGTTTCCATGGTCCTGTGGCCGGCATGACTAAACGCAGAGGCGCACGGAACGCTGTTCCCTTCCCACCGAAGTGGTTCCTATTTATCTACTTGCAGTTTCTTGCTTTCGAACTGCTAGGTTGGCAGGAACTGGGCCAGAGACGGGCACTCCCAGCACTCGGGTCTCAAACTGCTGAGCTACCGACCTTCCAGAGTTACTCCAGTCTAAAAGTCTACTAATGTCAGTGGACTTAAACTGGAGTAACTAACCCTGCATAACCTTGTGCTGTAAACCTTCCCTATACTCAAAGCAAACCGTGTAAAAAGATAAAATCCAAGTACGCAGTAACTGAAAAACAATAATTTGAATAATTTACAGTCTGTGCATTATTCCTGAAGTGATTCTTCTGTCATTTGAGAAACAATTGTCATTAGTTATGGATCAGTTGTTTTTGAAACGTCTTCATGGAGTGCCTGTATTGATTTATGTGATTGGGTGTACCATAGAGCCCAATATATAAATAAGACTGTTTTGTCAGGGAGAAAAAGTCTAAAGCTGCAAATATGATTGGAAATATTCTCTTGATGCAAGAAACTATATCATCACAAAGCGGTTGGTCTTCCTCTGTTCCACATTGGTCACAGTCAACGTTTCCTCTAAGCTATGGAGTCTTGTGAGCAAAAATTCTACTTTGTGCGCTACTGGCATTAAAGTTGTGAGCAAGCAACTTGGCTGCTGCATAAATTAGTTTGCTCTGGAGCCCTCCTTCCTGAGCAGAGACAAAAATGTGTGAGCCAGAGGCTAAAAAACTGTGAGCTAGCTCACACTAACTCAGCTTAGAGGGAACACGTCACAGTTCCCTTTGGTTTTGTATGCTAGTGATGTTTGTTCAGCAAACTGGTATTTCCAAACCCTTTATGTGGGTGAGCTTTTTCCCCATTCTTTATGGAAGGATAATGGATCCTGAAGTCAACAGAATGGATCCTAAAGTTAACAGAAGGTACCAAGTCTGTAGATCCAGCCGTTCTAGTAATAAGAATTATGTGGGATTTTACACTGCTCTTGGGTAATGCTGCCCTGAGCGAGGCTTGAATCTGAATTTCTCTTCAGAAGATTCAGGGTTATTCTAAATTACCCCCCCCAAAAAAAAAAACCCACGATTTTCTAAAAAATATGGGCCCTGAACGTTTTTAGACATTTCCCCCCAGTTTTAATTGCTCCAGTGATATTTTGACTTGGATTTGATCTGTAAAAAACATCACAGATTTCCTTCTCGAAAGCTGTTTTATTAGTACAGAGGAATAGCTGTCCCATTCTTGATCCGAGAATTTTTTTTATTGCTTTCATACTGAAATGAATTTCCCAGGGCCAGTCTGCAATTAACCCATCTCCTTCAAACCTCAGATTAAGATTTCAGGGGTCAGTTTTTGCCCAAAACCCTGAATTTTTTTTTCAAGGGTAGGTCAATGTCCCCATTGATTGAAAGAGGGTCAGAATATGGGTAAGAATAATTCTGCAGTTATTGAAACAGGAACGATCACGCCCGCTTCATTATCTGAGCATTCCAGCAGTAAGCCTAGGCGGCACAATAATATACCGCGGGAGTAAATCATAGCCACCATTTTAAAAGCATACTTGTGCTAAGAAAATATGTACAAAGCAGAGGTGTCCGACTCATTTGTTATGAAGGCCAGATCTGACATAAATGCCGCTTTGTCGGCAATGCTCCCTCTAAGCAGTGGAGTCTTGTGAGCAAAAAATCTGCTTTGTGAGCTACTGGGATTAAAGTTGTGACTAACCACTACACCAAACTGGATACATGGGGCCAGATTAATCCAGGTAAGCACCCTTTTGCTGAATGTAGATGTCAGGTAGTGAAGATTTTGCCTAAGCTCTGTAAAGTAGATGTGTTTCCTGCAGGGGAAGTCCTAAATTGTGATGGGGATGGGGGATGCTTAACCTTTTAAGGGTGAAAGACACAAATGAGAAACTCCACCAACCAAAATGCTAATTCATGCCATTAAATATCACAATTTTGTCCTGCCTGTCTTGCAAGGAGTTTAGAGCCGAATACAGAGGATTCTTTCCTCTTTTTTGCAAGATGGATTAAGATTCAGAGCCAGTCACTGGCCGAAAGTGAGACAAGGGGTTTCAAAGCTCAAGGGGAATTTAGTCTCAGGTCTGTGACAATATAGGTTCATGTTATGCCAAACAGATGCCTGCAAAGGGAAGGCTAACAATGGGCAGGACTGCTTGTTCAAGAGAGCCAGTTTGGTGCAGTGGTTTAGGAGTGTGGGCTGTAATCTGGGAGAACCAAGTTTGACTCCCCACTCCTTCACATGCAGCTGCTGGTGTGACCTTGGGTCAGTCACAAGTTCTCTCAGAGCTGTTCTCTAACGAGCAGTTCTCAAAAGAGTTCCCTCACCACCACCCCGCCTCGCAGGGTGTCTGTTGTGGGGAGGAGAAGGGAAAGGAGATGTTAAGCTGCTCTGAGACTCCAAGTGAAGGGTGGGGTATAAATCCAATCTCTTCTTCATAAAAGCAGAATCATAAATAAACCTATAACTTCTGATCGATTGGACCTGGCCAATAAAAGTTACGCTCAGCAAAGGTGTGGGCTATTCATTAATGCCTGGGATGTATTTACCGGGAAGTGACAGAACGTCTCTCTGAGCTGTCTGAAGGTAAAATGCTACTCATTCTGATTCTAACAAATGATGCGATGGCAGATCAAAACTTGCTTGTCTGATCGATTGGACCTGGCCAATAAAAGTTACGCTCAGCAAAGGTGTGGGCTATTCATTAATGCCTGGGATGTATTTACTGGGAAGTGATAGAATGTCTCTGAGCTGTCTGAAGGTAAAATGCTACTCATTCTGATTCTAACAAATGATGCGATGGCAGATCAAAACTTGCTTGTGTGGTATTCCTTGCAAAACTGCCTGGCTAAGCACTTTGGGTATACACAAAGCCAGGGACTCTGAAGTTGAGAAACTTTCATTTAATGTCAAATCTGCAAATTGACAGTTCACCACAGAGTATATATCAAGCCACCGCAGGTGGAGGAAAACATTATTGTGGGAGTAGCTTTTCCCTAAATGCCTGCATTGTGCTTTTCTCATTCTCACACACAACCAAAAACTGGTTGTTTTAGATGAAGATCTGAATCTGAATCCCAGAGCCAGGGGGCAACATAAGGGGAAGACCTTGGCCTCTCTGCCCTGTTGCTGGACATCCAGAGGAACTGGTTGGCCATTGTGAGAGACAGGAGGCTGGGCTAGATGGACCACTGGTCTGATCCAGCAGGGCTCTTCTGATGTTCTTAGGAAGGCCTCGGCCTCTCTGCACTGTTGTTGGACCTCCAGAGGAACTGGTTGGCCCCTGTGTGACAGGATGCTGGACTAGAGGGACCACTGGTCTGATCCAGCAGGGCTCTTCTGATGTTTTTTTGAAGTCCTCGGCCTCTCTGCCCTGTTGCTGGACCTCCAGAGGAACTGGTTGGCCCCTGTGTGAGACTGGATGCTGGACTAGATGGACCACTGGTCTGATCCAGCAGGGCTCTTCTGATGTTCTTATGGAGGCCTCGACCTCTATGCTTTGTTGTTGGACCTCCAGAGGAATTGGTTGGCCACTGTGTGAGACAGGAGGCTGGACTCGATGGACCCTCACTGGCCTGATCCAGCAGGGCTCTTCTGATGTTCTTATTGATTCAGGTGAGCAAGCCATGTTGGTCTGAAGCAATGGAACAAAGTTTGGGTCCAGTGGCACCTTTAATGCCAACAAGGTTTTATTCTGGGTTATAAGCTTTTATCCGCGCGCACACTTCTTCAGATTGTATGTTGCGGCTACTCCGACGCAGCCATTTCCTCCAGGGGAACTGATATCTCTAGCCTGGACATAAGCTGTAATTCCAGGGGATCCCCAGGTCCCACCTGGAGGCTGGCATCCCTACCTGGATCTAGTTTAATTCTAGACATAAGCTTTCGTAGTCATGCACATTTGAGGAATATTGGCTCTTATTATCAAGACTGGCTCTTTTTATCAAGACCAGGGCTATTTGTGGGCAGGAACGCACAGGAACGGAGTTCTGGCTGGCTCCCAAGTTGGCCACACCCAGCAGGAACTCATTAGCATAACAGGCCACACCCAACAGCAGAAACTCATTAGGATTGGCTACAATTAGGGGTGTGTGGCCTAACATGCAAAAAGCCCTGGGTTTTGACAACAAAAAAGGTGGGTGTGGCTGGATGACCACACTTCTGGTGACATGGGGGTGTGGCTCAATATGCTAACAAGATGTGCTGCCAGGGGTGTGGCCTAATAGGCGAATGAGTTTTTGCTGTTGGGTGTGGCCTATTATGCTAATGAGTTCCTGCTGGGTTTTTTCTACAAAAAGAGCCCTGAAAGACCAATAATGCTAATGTACTATATTTTAGCTAATCGGATTATAATACTAGTGTTAATTATAAAAATATTATTAGTGCCAATAATACTTGAGGAAGTCTGTTTCCATGTCTCTGGAGAGGGGGTACATAAACAGGGAAGCTTATACCCAGAATTAGATTTTTTTGGTCTTTAAGGTACCCCCTGGGCACAGACCTTGGTCTTCTGAGGGAGCCACTGATTTCCACCCTGAAGTGGTACAGCCTCCCCTCAGGGAAGCCTCTGCCACCTCAGCCTGTGTGGGAGGTGAGGCACCGTAGAGTTGCCAGAGCCATGTTGGGGAACTCCTGGAGATTTGGGATGGAGATTAAAGCTTATACCCAGAATTAAACTTTGTGGGTCTTCAAGGTACCGTTCTCCTGAAAGAGCCACTTTCATTTATTTCAGCCTGAGAAGTGGTACAGCCTCTCCTCAGGGACATCTCTACCGCCTCCGCACCCGTGGCTGGCATCCCCACCTGAATCTGGTTTAATTCTGGGTATAAGCTCTGGCGTTCAAGCACACTTGAGGAACACTGGCTCTTATGATCAAGAGCCAGGGGTCATTTCGCAGAAAAAGAGGTGGAGCAGCTCATTCACATAACTCATTCGCATAACTTATTTGCATATGCCACACCCCCTGACATCACCAGGAGTCCGTCTTACAGGCCCTGCGGAACTGTGAGAGGTTCTGCAGGGCCCTGATCTCCTCTGGGAGCTCATTCCACCAGGATGGAGCCACCACCGAGAAAGCCCTGGCCCTGGTCATTGCCAGCCTGGCCTCCTTAAGACTCAGGAGGGCCAGTCAGTTCTGGGCCCCTGAACGCAGTGCTCTCTGGGGAAAGGCAGTCCCTTAGGCAGGGGTCATTTCCTGCAGGAGCGCACAGGAGCGGAGCTCCGGCAGTAAAGAGCCCAGGGGGTCATTTCCTGCGGGAGTGGAGCTCCCGCAGTAAGGAGCCCAGGGGGCGGGCACATGCAACAAGCCCCGCCCCCTGCTCCCAGCAGCCCTCAGTCAGAGCAAGAAGCAGCCAGGTACGTTACAGAGCCCCCCTCCAGCCGCCTTCAGGTACAAGCTCTCCCTCCTCTATGAGGGCAGATCTGCGGGTTCCCCCACCCCCAAATAGCTAACAATCCAAAACAGTCCAGTGGCACCTTTAAGACCAAATTTTATTCAGGTACCAGCTCTCCCTCCTCTGCAAGGACAGATCTGCACACACACACCCATAGCTAGCAATCCAAAACAGCCCAGTGGAGCCTGAGCGGTGGGTGTTGCCTTCTGACACACTTTGGTGACGTCAGGGGGCGTGGCGTATGCAAATAAGCCATGCTAATGAGCTGTGCTAATGAGCCCCTGCCCCTCTTTTTCCACGAAATGACCCCTGCCTACCTGAATCTAGTTTAATTCTGGATATAAGCCTTGGTGTTCGTGCACACCTGAGGAAGTCTATTTCCATGTCTCTGAAGAAGTGCATGCTAGGGTTCCCAGTTCTGGGTTGGGAAACCCCTGGAGCCTTTTGGGGGTGGAGCCTTGGACCTGCAGGGTTTGGGGAGGGACCTCAACATCCTAGTAAAGGTAAAGGTCTTCCTTGCTCGAAAGCCAGTCGAATCCGACTCTGAGTTATGCCAATGAGCTCCTGCACCTCTTTTTCTACGAAATGACCCCTGCCCTTAGGTATGTAGGTCCCTGACCATAAAGGTGCCCCTGGACTCAGACCTTGTTCTTATGAGAGAGAGCCGCTCTAATTTCTCCACCCTGAAGTGGTACAGCCTCCCCTCCAGGAGGCGTCTACCACCTCAGCCCACATGGGAGGCAATGAAGGCCGGCTTGTTGTGGCCACTCTCCAAAGCATCTATGTTCCCCAGGGGAACTGATCTCTATGTAGTCTGGGGATGAGCTGTAATTCCCGGGGAATCCCCAGGTCCCACCTGGAGGCTGGCATCCCCACCCGAATCTAGTTTAATTCTGGGCATAAGCTTTGGTGTTCACGCACGCTTGAGGATATCGGTTTCCATGTCTCTCAAGAGGGTGTGCATGCACAGGGAAGCTAATTCCCAGAATTAAACTTTGTTGGTCGTCGAGGGGCCCCTGGACTCAGACGTTGGTCTTATGAGAGAGACGCTTTAATTTCCAGCTCAAAGTGGTACAGCCTCCCCTCAGGGAGGACTCTACCAACTCAGCCCAGGTGGGAAGCAATGAGTGATGGCTTGTTGCAGCCACTCTCCAAAGCATCCATTTCCTCCAGGGGAGCTGATCTCTGTAGTCTGGGGATGAACAGCCAGGTGCCGCCTGGAGGTTGGCAACCCCATGCACCGGAGAGCTGCCCAAAACACAGACCCCAGACCCAGACTTTGGTCTCCAAAGCGCCCCTGGACTCAGCCCTCGCCCTGCTGAGAGACCCACTCTGATTTCTCCCACCCTGAAGTGGTACAGCCACACCCCCACTCCGAGAGGCCTGTACCACCGCAGCCCGCGAGGGAGGCGAGGAGGGGCGGCGCGTCGCGGCCGGGCTTCCCCGCTTCCTCCCCACCTCCGCCGGGGGGCGGGGATTCGGCGGCCGCCGTCGACTGAGCCGCCCTTGCGGGTCTCGCCTTGCCGGGCGCTCCGCGGGGACTCAGCCATGGCGCAGCCTCGGCGGCGCGGCGCTCCCGTCCCGGCTCTCCCACTTGTCCTCCTCCTCCTCCTCCTGCCCCTCGCCCGAGGAGGGATCCAGCCCGGCAGCAGCGGCAGCGGCAGCGGCGGCGGCTCTTTTCTGGGTAAGGAGTCCCGGGGGGTCGTGTGAACGGAGCTGAAAGCCGGGCGCGCGTTGGGGCGCCCCTCCTGCGCGCCCGCAGTGGGTCAGGATGCGAAGGGAGGTTGTTGGGGTGGGGTTAAGGGAAAGGGAAAGGTCTCCCTTGCTCGAAAGCCAGTCGAGTCCGACTCTAGGGTTGCGGTGCTCATCTCCGTTTCCAAGCCGAAGAGCCAGCGCTGTCCGAAGACGTTTCCGTGGTCATGTGGCCAGCATGACTAAACGCCAAGGCGCACGGAACGCTGTTCCCTTCCCACCGAAGTGGTACCTATTTATCTACGTGCAATTTCTTGCTTTCGAACTGCATTGCTGTGCTGTGGTTATTCACGTGTGATACTCTGGATAGGACCTGGAGAGAAACCAGATTATAGTCCTAATGCTGTAGGTCAGATGCATTTATTGTCATATTGGGGTTGGCGCTCTTCTAAAGTGTCTTTATTATCTCCAGTATATTGTCAGTGTCGATAATAGCATTATTAGTTTTGCTAGTGATGGCATTTCGGATCCCGGTTATCAGTTATTGATCAGTTCCCCTACCAGCCATGCTAATGTAACTTTGTTAGGGTTATGCTAGAAGTATCATGTTGAAAATAATGAAAGACATTCTGATTTGTGAAAACGGCGAATGAAAAGAGGAGAAATTAGGGTTGGGGCAGGAAACAGGGATTGGCTTTTGCAATAGCGGAAAACGGCGAATGAAAAGAGGAGAAATTACGGTTGGGCCAGGATGGCTTTTGCAATAGCAGCGTTGCAAGATCAATTGCAAAATCAATATTGTTATCAATACTCATAATGCTAATACAACTCTGTTATAGCAATACTTCTATGTTAGGATTATTAGTGACAGCGTTCATAATAGTGGGGTCTTATTTTCAGTGGCAAGAATGCTGATATAACTTTGATAAGTGTGGGGACTCTAATCTGGAAAACCAGGTTTGAGTCCCCACTCCTCCACATGCACCTGGCTGGATGACCTGGGGCAAGCCGTAGTTCTGACAAGAGCTGTCCTTGAAAAAGAGCCGTTTCTGTCAAGAGCTCTCTCAGCCCCACCTACTGCACAGGGTGTCTTTTGGGGGAAGGGGAAGGAGTCTGTAAACCGCTCTGAGACACCTTTGGGTAGTGAAGGGCGGGGTATAAATCCAATCTCTTCTTCTTCTATAATAATAACAATAATATAGTGGTGTTCATAATAATGAGGTCTTACTATCAATACCGATAATGTGAATATAACTATCATAGTCACACTTTTACATTAGTGTTATTATAGTTACACTTTAATATTAGTATTATTAGTGATAGTGTTCATAATAATAGGGTCTTATTATTAATACTAATAATACTAATATAACTCTGTTATAGCTGTACTATACTAGTATTATTAGTGACAGAGTTCATAATAATAGGGTCTTATTATCAATACCAGTAATGCTAATACTATTCTGTTATGGGTATACTTCTGCATTAGTATTATTAGTGATATCATTCATAATAATGGGGGGGTCTTATCAGATAATAATGCTAATATAACTGTATTATAGTTGCATTTATATTAGTGATAACATTCATAATACTGGCTCTTATGCTCAAGACCAATAATCCTAATATAACTATTAGTTATACTTTTATATTAGTATTATTAGAGATTGCATTCCTAATAATGGGGCTCTTATTATCAAGACCGGTAATCCTAATATAACTGTATTATAGTTGCATTGATATTAGTGATAATATGCCCAATACTGACTCTTTTCATCAAGACCAATAATGCTAATGTACTATATTATCACTAATAGAATTATAATACTAGTGTTTATTATGGAAATGGTATTAGTGCCAATAATGCCAATATAGCTATGTTTGCAGTGTTCTCAGTAATAGTATTATAATGTCATCTATTAACCAACACTCACAGAGCCCTAATATTATGATATTACAATTTTTAGCTGTTCCTTTGTTGGATGTCGGAGGAATACGTATCTGTCTGTTTTGATTTCTTTTGACTTTTTTTTTGTTTCAGTTATATAGTTATGGAATGCTGATTTTTTCCCCCTGATTTGATGTTTTATTCCACACACACACACACGCACACACCACCCTGGTTTATTGCATGCTTTTAAGTGCTTTCCTTAAAAGCACCTTTCGACTCCAAGATAAAGCAGCCCCCAAAATATTTTTAGGATAAAAATTAAACCCCTTCCTTCCTAAATGTAGGCACTGAGCGCGTGCACACACACGCACACACACACACAAACACACACACAAAGCGCACCTGCCCTGCGAAAGATTTCTTCTTAGTCTTCATTTCTTCCAGGCGGAACTTGGTGCAGTAGAGCTTTGCGGTTAAGAACAGAGAAATGCTTCTGTCGTACAAAAGAGATGATGCGGGATTTTGGAGTTTTAAAAATAACTGCTTGTGCTCGACAGGGGTAAAAGGAGAAAATCCTGATGGGATTTAACAGATAAGGATGCATTTGTGCGGCTGAGGCATGGATTTTTTGGAGGGGGGGGGGCTTTGGAGGATTTCGCACGCCTAAAATCTGATTTGGAGGGTTTCAGACATGAGCATTGCAATGCTAGGGGGATAATGCAGCAGCGGAAGTCATCAAACCGGCTTTAGATCTTTTTTTAGAGAAAAAGCCCAAAAGTATATAATGAAAATGGTTTTTTTTAAGAGTCTCACGCTAAACCGCCGCGTTGCAGTTCTCTTTTGCAGGAAGAAGAGTGAGGATGTTGTGAGAACGTTTCGTTCCCACCCCACCCCATGTACCTTTTGCTTTGGTTCACGTAGGTTCACGCTGGGAACACCGTTTGCTCCTGAGACCGATTCGCCCTCATTTTTGTCTTGTAAACCGTTCAGGCATTTTTATAGTTGCTCTGCATCTGTACTTTTTCGCCCAGTGGGACGTTATTCAATTTCCGCAAAAACGGTGGAGCTCTGTTGTGAGTTTCTCAGGCATCCAAACAATCCGCAGTGATGCTGCTTCCTGCAGTTTTTAGACAAAGTCTGCTTTGCTTCGTGCCGAGACAATCAGGGGGCTCAAAGTAGAAAGCCAGCTTTTTTGCTTAAAATAGGCGCTGTGCTGTAAACGAGAAATAGATGCAAAAGACTGCAGCAAGCTCAAACGTTTATTGAATGTCTTTTGAGAGCCAGCTTGGTGTAGTGGTTAAAAGCGGCGGACTCATCTGGAGAGCCAGGTTTGATTCCCCACGCCTCAACATGCGGCTGCTGGATGACCTGGGGCCAGTCACAGTTCTCTCAGAGCTAGTCTGGAAAGATCCGTTCTTTCAGAGCTCTCTCAAACACCAAGGTGCACAGAACGCTGTTACCTTCCCACTGAAGTGGTACTTATTTATCTACTTGCAATTTCTTGCTTTCGAACTGCTAGGTTGGCAGGAGCTGGAGCTAGAGACGGAAGCTCACTCCGTCATGCGGCACACTAATCTGGAGAGCCAGGTTTGATTCCCCACGCCTCCACATGCAGCTGCTGGATGACCTGGGGCCAGTCACAGTTCTCTCAGAGCCAGTCTGGAAAGATCCGTTCTTTCAAAGCTCTCTCAGGCCCACCTACCTTACAGGGTGTCTGTTGTGGGGGGAAGAAGGGAAGGAGATTGTAAGCCACTCCGAGACTCCAAGTGAAGGGCGGGATATAAAACCAATCTCCTCCTCCTCCTCTGCTTTTCAAGTCACATGGGTTAAACCCTTATTAATAATCCACCCATTTGGAACATCTACAAAGTGTATATTGGGGCTGGAATAATTTTTAAATTGTACACTTGCTGTACTGGGGGTGGCAGCGTGTAACATATGAAAATAAAATAGTCCTTAAAAACTGGTTCATCGCCGTGGCTTCTGTGCGGTCCCACATGGGACCGCGCAGTTGCAGGCCAATGTGTGCCTGCACAGAAGACCACTCGATGAACAGCAGTTACGGGTAAGCGCAATCCTGTTTTCCCTCAGTTTTAGTGCAGGATGTCAACTGATGCTTCGTTGTGTCAGTCAAGAACCACGAGTTGAATCGGCGGTTTACTATTTTGCTTTGAAATTTTGTGCGGCTGGGCCTTTAAGAAAGAGGGCTGAGCCCCAAAGAGCACCAACATAGCCACGGGCCTGGTCATTTATACCCCGCCTTTCTCCCCAGTGCGCACCCAAAGTGGCTTGTGTAGTTCTGTCCTCCATTTCGCCCTCACAACAACCCCGTGAGGTCGGTTAGGCTGGGAAGGTATGACTAGCCCAGGGCCACTCAGCAAGCTCCCAAGGCAGTGTGAGGATTCAAACCCGAGACTCTCCAATCCTAGTCTGACACTCTTAACCACAACACCAACCGCACCTCTATAATAAATAGTACAAACATAGGCAAATTGTAGTAGCATTGCCCAGAACAAACTGGGTTACATGACTAGGAATATTTGTATTTGTTTGCATTGAGTAGAAACAACAGTTACTTAAAATATTTCTGTCTGCATAGGTACTCAGTAGAGGTGTGCTGTGGACCTCTGGACCAAGTGAAGACGTGGGTCTCATAGCTGCTCACGTGTGAATTAAATGGGTCACAATCATGCAGCTTCATATGGCTCCCTGAGCGTAATATCAATTAACGCACGGGAGAAAGTGTGCTCTACTCCAGATTTCGAGATACTCATAAATGAGTTATTTTCATGTGTTGTAAAAAGGTGAAAGTTGTCTTTGTAGCCCAGGCTGTAGTCTGATGCTCACATCTTTGGGAGTAAACCTCACTGAATTGGGAAGGTCTAGGAAGCACGGACTCAAGTTGAATCTGGGGATCTGTACTGGCTGGCAGGCTCCGAGTATCAGGTGCCAGGGGTCAGGCAAGGCAGGGTCATTCAGTCCATGGTCAGGATTCCAAGAATCAGGCACGGCAGAGTCGGTGGCTTAGTGTCAATCATGCACATTGTGCCCACACCTAACAGCCTCTCATGGCTGGTATTATAGGCACACACCAAAGGGTCAGGCTTATTGCTAGCTGTTCAGAAGCAATCCTGCAACTACTCATCCGTGCTATCAGCAAGCAGCTGGCGTCGGGCCAGGAGACATGCACTTTGCCGTCTTCTATGTAGCTCTGTTCTCAGCCTTTGTCTGTGGCGCTCTAAGGGTGTGAGAGATACTGGTGGGCTGGGAACAGCCAACTGAGGTTCACCTGCTTAACCAAGGCTGGAGGGTGTTGGTGGCTCTCAACCAGCTGTTGGCTGTTAATCCTGACAAGCCTGCAGCTCTTTCTCCTGATGTTCAGCTTCCGTTGACTCAAGGTTGGCTACACAGGCCTCCTCTTCTCCCGAGGAGTCCTCTTCTTCCGAGGAATCCTCGCCATCGCTGGGCCCTGGCTGACTCGTGACACCATCTCAGTTTCACAGATTATTTGCTATGACATGCAGTTTGCAGACGGCTTGATTTATAGGGTGCGACTTTTACAGTGCAGTCCTTAACAGAATTACGTCTTTCTAATCCATTGACATCAGTCGGCGTAGCGGGGTGTGACTCTGTTTAGTATCATGCGGCAAGTCTCCACACCTCCTGCAGATATTTTACCTCAAGCAAGGGTGTTAAAGTTAACAAAGGAGATGCATCTGCTAATAACCAACACTGAGTATTCAATTAATTTATTTATTAGATTAGATCTCTTGACTCCCCTTCCCCGCTTGCATGGGGCACAGGGTGGTTTACACAGATTTAATTCCGTACATTATAAAAGCAGTCAAAACCATAAAACCTCCATATTAAAAACACCGAACGCATTTAAATATTTGAAGACATTTTAAAAAACGAGATGGCAGTGCTGGCATTCAGTCATGGGGTGTGTGTGTGCCAGGCAGATGTAAGGAACCGTCGCTGGCGGAACATCTCTGCCTTTCATGCCCTGCCAAACTTTAATAGGTCAGACAGGGCACAAATATCACTCAGCAGAGAGTTCCACCAGACTTGGGCCAGGACGGGAAAGGCTCTGGCCCTGGAAAAGGCCAGCTGGCTATCTTTGGGGCTGGGGACCTCACTTAGTGGGTTTTCTTAGGTAAAGGTTTCCCTTGCTCAGGAGTCAGTCGAATCTGACTATGGGGTGTGGTGCTCATATCTTTTTCCAAGCCAAAGAGCCAGCGCTGTCCAAAGATGTTTCCGTGGTCATGTGGCCAGCATGGCTAGACACCGAGGCGCACGGAGCGCTGTTACCTTCCTACCGAAGTGGTACCTATTTATCTACTTTTTCTTGCTTTCGAACGGCTAGGTTGGCAGGAGCTGGGGCCAGAGTCGGGGGCTCACTCCGTTCTGTGGCTCTAAGGTCTCGAACTGCTGAACTACTGACCTTCCAGTCTGCAGTTCAGTGTCTTAACCACTGAGCCACCGCAGCCCCAGGTCTTCTTATGCCTTAACTAATACAAATTTTTAGTACATGACAGATACATTTGAAAAAGGAGCTCTTATATAATTATAGACTCCCCAGAAAGGAAAATGCTTATTTGGCTATGTTGGGAAATTACCGTAGAAGCTGACACTGGCTTTGTACGGGGGCAGTTGTGTGGTGACATACTCTCGCATCGTGGCAAGTAGTTGTTAGACCACAATCCCATTAAAGACAAATCACAATTCGTGCAGCATCACAGGCCACATCTGCAGCTTGTTAGAAGCCCGAAGGCTCTGCCGGATTTGCATCTTATTTACATAATTGTTAATTTGTATTCACGTCCATAAATCTTGTAGGATAAACACGCTGTGTATGAATATTTTTCCTTCGGATTTACCGGCACTGGTTTGCACCTGTATCCCTTTCCCAAGTCTTCCCTGGCCCCTGGTGCCGTCATCCGCTGCTTCGTAGAGATTAAACCCCAGCTGTTATGGCATAAAAGTTTTATGGTTTTGTGTTCTTAACCCTGACGTGCACATACTTAAAAGCAAACCCTAGTGAACTCAGTGGGACTTCCATTCTGATTAAACATCCGTAGGATAGGGCTGTTTACTAAGAAGTGCTTCTCTGGATTGCTGGCCGTTTTAGCAGATGGCTGGCGAAATCCACAAGGGGATCCTAATTTTTGTCTGTGTGGTGGCAGTGTGGTGCATTATTGTTATTGCCGGTGACTTTGCCAGACAGCTTGCGAGGCAACAACTCAGGCAATTACACTGAGTTACGTTGATGTCTACAAAATGTCACGCGCCTTCCAAATAATTTAAAAGGAAACATCGCTCTGCTCCGTTAAGCTCTTAATCCGTAGATGTCGATGCACAGAGGCTAAAGGAAGGGCAGCTATAACGGACAATCGATAGACGAGTCAATTAAATTTCTTTTAAAAAAACAGCTAAGTACAGCTCGAGTCTCCCAGCGGTTCATTGCTAGGCCCGCAAAATCCGTTCTGCAAATGCAGCTTCTACTGGGAATACACTTATTACAGAAAGTGTTCCGGTTTGGTCTGAAGTTTTCTGTCGTTTCAAATTGCCGAATAGGAGCCGAACAGGAGCCGAATAGTTTTGTGATGTTGGCAGCCACGTTTTCTGTATCCGCTGCTGCTTCTAGTTTTCTTTCATCCCCCCAGAGCAGTTTTGCACTGCTTGCTCTAAATCTGCATGTAGTAACGGGAATTAAGAACCTTACAGTTATGCTACTGAAAGTGATGCTTGGCAGATGATGATATTTAGCTGTACGGCCAAAGCAAGAAAACACAGTGGATGGGACAGAATGCGAGACTCCGAGGTAGCTCCTGTTTTCGTTGAGGATGGTCTTGACTTGTTTGACTGCACAGGATATAATTCTAATGGAGGTACTTTGTTTACAGGGATGTTCGTAGTATGTCTTTTAATATTAGAGCTGAGGTTGCCTGGGGTGGAAAAGAAGGTCAGACAGAGACCGTTTCCACAGTAGTGAAGCTCCCCGCATTGACTTTTTAAAACCCCACGAGGCACAAAACCAAAGTTTTTGTTTGGTGTAGTGGTTAAGTGTGCGGACTCTAATCTTGGAGAACTGGGTTTGATTCCCTACTCCTCCACTTGCACCTGCTGGTGTGACCTTGGGTTAGTCACAAGCTCTGGCACAGCTGTCCTTGAAAAAAGAGCAGTTTGTGTCAGAGCTCTCTAGGCTCCACCCACCTCACAGGGTGTCTGTTGTGGGGAGGGGACGGGAAAGGAGTTTGTAAGCCGTTCTGAAACTCCAAGTGAAGGGCGGAGTATAAATCCAGTCTCTTCTCTTCTTCTTCTTACCCTGTGTTTTTGGAATTCCCAGTCTTAGCGAATTCCAAAAACATGGGGTAAGAAGGAGAAAACTTCGGGTTTGCGCCCGGTGAAATTTCAGTGGAAAATTTCACATAACGTGCAGTTTTAAAGACGTCAGTGTGGGGAATTTCACTACTGTGGGAATGGTCAGAGACCGTCTTGGAGACCAAGAAGCCCTATGAGGAAAGGCTGAGGGACTTGGGAAATTTCATTCTGGAGAAGAGGAGGTTGAGAGGGGACAGGATGGCTCTCTTGAAGTAAATGATGTGCCGTCACTTAGAGGAGGGCGTGGAGCTGTTCCTGTGGGCAGCAGAGGAGAGGACCCACAATCATGGGTTTAAATTAAGGGCGGGGAGGTACCGGCTGGAGATTAGGAAAAAACCTTTTACAGTATGAGTCGTTCAGCAGTGGAATTGGCTGCCTGGGAGGTGGTGAGCTCCCCCACACTGTCAGTCCAAGTGGTGGCTGAACAGACACTTGTCAGGGATGTTTTAGGCTGATCCGGCATTGAGCAGGGAGTTGGACTAGGTGGCCTCTGCAGGACCCCTTCCAACTCAATGACTCTGTGATCCATGTGATTCACATCCATGTTGGCCTGCAGTAGAATAGGTAAATCCGAATCCAGTAGCACCTTAGTTTTTAGTCTTGCCGGCCACATGACCACGGAAACGTCTTCGGACAGCGCTGGCTCCTCGGTTTTGAAACGGAGATGAGCACCGCAACCCTAGAGTCGGATTCGACTGGCTTTCGAGCAAGGGAACCTTTACCTTTACCTTTACCTAGCACCTTAGTTACCAACAGTCTTAGAGACTGAAAAGTCTTGTTGGTCTCTAAGGTCGAATCTGCATTTGCATTTTTAAATCAGTTTCCTGCTGCTGTGACGCCGTCTCTCTCTATGCTTGTTTGAGTGTCGTTCGGAGAAGATTCTTTTAAAGCAGTGCGGAGGTGCAGTGACAGTGGAGCCCTCGCCCGAAAGGACGATGAACATAGGTGGACATGCAAAAGTATGCTAGCACTCTTGAGGTGTGAAAACGACACCAAATGTAGACAGCTGTTTTGAAGACAGAGTCAAAAGGCTGGGTCACCGGTGGGAAAGACAAATGCAGATTCGGCCTATGTTGCCGCTGGACTTGAAGCTAGCTGCTCATGTCTACTAGGGCACGGAGTGGCCCGTTGCATTCAGTTTTGACGCTGGGTCCCCCAGTTCAAATCCTTTTTGAGGACTGATGAGCATTGGGTGGCTTCAGGCAGGTCAGGATGAAATGAGAATGGCAGCTGGATAGCCCAGACAAGGCCGATCCTGTCAGATCCTGGAAGCTAAGCAGGGTTGGTCCTGGTTAGTACTTGGATGGGAGACCACCAAGGAAGTCCAGCGTAGTTACGCAGAGGAAGGCAATGGCAAACCACCTCTGGCAAGTCCTTGGATGGGAGACCTCCTTGGAATATCAGAGGTGGGAGGCGGGGGCAGGCTTTATTCAGCCACCTCTCTGAAGATCCTCCAGGCCCCCAGTAGGGGTCAGTCACCAGAGGGCACCATGACTTCCAGGTGCACACACACTGAACTCATGCACATATGAAAAATAAAGACTTTTTAAAAAGTGAGATTTGCAAAGAAGAAGAAGGAGATTGGATTTATATCCCGCCCTTCACTACCCGGAGGAGTCTCAGAGCAGCTTAGAATCCTCTTCCAATCCCCTTCCCAGAACAGACAGCCCATGAGGTAGGTGGGGCTGAGAGAGCTTTTTCAAGAATGGCTCATGAGAGAACAGCTCTGAGAGAACTTGTGACTGACCCAAGGTCACACCAGCAGCTGCATGTGGAGGAATGGGGAATCGAACCCGGTTCTCCCAGATTAGAGTCTGCGCTCCTAATCACTGCGCCAAACTGGCTCTTGCGATACCAGTGTGATAGACAGTACACCGGAAAGAAAAGAGACAAGGCAGCGGTCCTTCTTGAAGGTCAAAATTGGGTCTTAAATCATGTACCCAAATTGCCACATTAGCGGGTAATATGAGGACACTGTCGTACAGCAAAGCAAATGTTTCTGTAAATAGCCTGAAGCCGTTACGGCTTAATAGGGTTTTGTACCAAGGTTTACGGCAAATTTAATCTTCCGTGGAAGCTACCGAGTGTAAGAAGAAACAGAACTACGGATTTCGGTGGTGCAGCACAATACTTTCTTCTAGATCAGTGATGGCGAACCTTTTAGAGACTGAGTGCCCAAACTGCAACCCAAAACCTGCTTATTTATCACAAAGTGCCAACACGGCAATTTAACCTGAATTTGTTGTTGTTCAGTCGCACAGTCGAGTCCGACTCTTCGCGACCCCATGGACCAGCTCCTGCCAGGCCTTCCGGTCTTCCGCCATCCTCTGAAGTTTGCTCAATTTCATGTTCGTTGCATCTATGACACTGGCGCATAATGCAAAAAAGGGCTAGAACTTAAAGCTGCCAGACAATCTTAGGATCTCCTGGCTACGCTACACACAGCGCCATATAAGCCTAACCTCCGGTTTAGTTTATCGTAATTAGCCATTGGCCATTACGAGATTACAAAATACAAATTATGAAGCCTAACCTACCTCACAGGGGTGTTGTGAGGAGAAAATGAAGGGGAGAAGAATGATGTAAGCCGCTTTGGGTCCCTATTGGAGAGAAGTTGTTGTTGTTCAGTCGCACAGTCGAGTCCGACTCTTCGCGACCCCATGGACCAGGTC
>NW_015166598.1:0-16429 GCF_001447785.1 Gekko japonicus | reverse complement strand
AAGGGTGCCTGGTAGGGTAGTCACCACCCCTGTATATCTGTGGCCCTAGGTTAGATTCTGTAAATGTGATTAGCACTCTCTGTAAGCCGCCCAGAGACCCTTAGGGGTTAGGGCGGGATAACAAATCGAATAAATAAATAAATAAATGTCAATGACAACGGCACTGGACGAAGGCCACCGCGGTATTTTATTCGTGTTTTCATTGTATTGATTGTGTTTGTTGTATTTTATTAAATTTGATGTAACCCGCCCTGAGTCTGCCATGCGGGGACGGCGGGATAGAAGTCGAATAGATAGATAGATAGATAGATAGATAGATAGATAGATAGATAGATAGATAGATAGATAGATGTTTCCATGCATTTTTAAAAAATTATGTACAGAGCAGACTGTTGAGCATCACTTCGGGACCACACTGCACAGGGGCCTGGCTCTTCCCCCCTTGTCCTCATTTTATCCCAACACCCCCTTTCCGTCTTATTTATTTATTTTATTTATTTATAATTCGATTTATATCCCACCCTCCCCTAAGGCTCAGGGCGGCTAACAATTAGGGCGACCTCTTGCTTTGTGCGACCTCTCTTAACGTAGCCGTCTACATTATCTTCCTGCCGCTTTCATTTGCGTGCTTCCAACTCAGTAAATTATCGTCTCTGAGAGGAGAGAGCAAGAGCGCAGCTGACGGCAAAGGCAGCCGGCTATCTGCCAGGTGCCCTTCTCTGCGGGTTGTCTGGCAGCCCCTCCACGGTTCGCACCTGGAACCGGTCCTCCATTTGTGAAGGGAGCGTGTAAATGGAATGGAAATGCTTTGAGGTGAGGTGTCCCAGTGCATCCGGAGTCCATTCTCTGTAGGATTGTTATCCTGTTTAACACTGCCAGGTCTGGTACACCTGACAGGCAGATGTGGCGAAGGGAAAACTGCAGACATTTCTTTTATCCCGTTTACAGAGTAGGAGAACTGTGTGGATTTAACTTTCTATCGAACCTCTTTTGCCCTGGACAGATATCAGTAGACAGATCCATCAGTTCGATAAGCCCAGTTCCATCTCCATACCTTGATTTCTTTCACCTTTACTACGCTAATTTTTTTTAGTTCCAAGAAAGCAGAGAAGAGAATATGTGTAACAACAACAATAATAATTGTATGGCAGTGTGTGTAGTATAGCCACAAACAACACCCGCCAAGGGAAGACCATCTACAATTCACAACTATGTTCAAAACTATATATTACATCCATTGAAATACAAAGAAGGATGAGTGGTCACAACCCAACAGAGTGTATAGACGTTGATCCAACAGATTGCTCAGAAGAATTAAACATAGTTTAAAAAAGAACACATTCAAAACCAACAGTAGGCTCCTCTGTAATTCCATCATAGATAAGTGTCCATAGACCTCCAAACAGAAAGTAACCGCAGCAGAAGGCGCCCACTGTGTAGTATAGCAAGGAGATCCTAAGATTGTCTGGCAGCCAGAAGTTCTAGCTCTTTTAGCGTTAGGCACCACTAGGTGGTGAGCTAGACTCGTTTTTAAGGCAAGAGACATTTCAGAGGTGGTTTGCCTTTGGCTCACGCCCCTGGTATTCCTTGGAAGTCGCCCATCCAAATCAGGTTGGATTTGATTTAAATTAAAGCGATTTAAATCCCAATTTAAATCACTAGTCAGTAAGACTAGATTTAAATCATGGGTTCCTACATCAAGACTCATTCTTGCTGGTATAATCTTTATATTTATTATTATTATTTTATTATTTATTAGATTTGTTACAACCAGATGAAGGTTTCATTTTTAGAATAACAGCTGTCCAGGTCCAGATTAGTTTTACGGTTAAATAAAAAAAAATTACTGATTTGGTTATACTGTTAGGATTCCAAATACTAGCCAGGGCTGACCCTGCTTAACCTCCGAGATCTAATGGGATCAGGCTAGCCTGGGCTATTGAAGCCGGGAGATATGTGTGTTTTTATATAACTACACTGAAGCTCTTTTCCCTTTTCATGCAGGTACAGCGGAGCCTTCCTTTATCGCCAAAAGCGAAGACCGTTTGTTCAAGCACCTATTTGAAGACTACGAAAGATGGGTCCGCCCGGTGGAACGCTTGAACGATACGATCAGAGTGAAATTTGGCCTCGCCATTACGCAGCTGGTGGACGTGGTATGTTAGAAAGCTCTGCTGTTGCCGGTGCTGTATTGCCAAATTAGAAACGCGGGCGGTTTGGTGCAAAGTGAAGTTGATGCTTGGAGGCGGACACGCTGGTGGGGGAAGTTAATCAGTGTGTTTTTAAAAGGTGCGTGCTCCTTTAAGCAGAGTGGGGTGCTATAGTTGACTAATTCCCACACTGAGCAAAGGGGGTTGGAGTAGGTGACCTCTAGGATCCCTTAGAACTCTATGTCAAGAAATTGGTTTCCATTAAGAGAGTTTTCCTGCCTAAGTGTTAGCTTTCTTGACTATAGAAGTCATCACCCCGCACCTGCTGGCTTGTTAGCAGAGTTGCTGCTTAGGCTGGCAGAAGTGATTAACTTGCAGCAGCTGAGAACTGTCATCTAAAGTGATTGACAGCTTGCAATTTAGAGCTCTATCCTGGTCACAGCTTTCTATTGGCTAAATGGTTAAGAACACCTATGTAGAATAGACAGCTTGAGAAGACTTAGAGAGAGAAGAGACTGCCTCAAAGTTCTTTTCAACTCCCACCCGGCTGCTCTGCTTCTAGAGACTCTGCTCATCGGGAACGCCAGTTGAGATGCCAGGGGTACACGCCTGATAGGAAAAGTAGTGAGTAGAACAGCCAGCTAGGTTTTTTTGTTTCGATTTGCATTCCTTCCTGAACTGTATACATTTCCCCCCCTATTGATGTGTTGTGTGTCCTTTGTTTTTGTCAGTAAAGTTTTTTGTGTTTTATACAAATTGGAGTGAGTTTACTGGCCAAAGCATCTACCAGAACATTTATCCCCCCCACACACACCAGCTTGCTATTGTGACACTCTGGGGCTATGATTTGCAGAAGCTTCTGGGCTTTGATTTTAAAAGGCTTGACTCCACAGTAGCTGAATAATTATCCTCAGAATTCTGGCTTTTCTTTCTGCACTGAGAACTTCAGCCCCACCGAGGGGGGAAATTTCCCCACAAATCACAAAATCCTAGCTACGGGCCTGGTTAATAGACTTGCGGGTCAGTGTTAGATCACCACCTCTGGATGATAACTGCAGAACACGTGCCGTGTGTTTACAAACCATTGTCTTGAAAATGTGAAAAGCCTGTGATTTGTTTTAACAGGATGAGAAAAACCAGTTGATGACAACAAATGTTTGGTTGAAGCAGGTGAGTTGGAGCTTTGGATTCTACCTATCTGTGGCCCCGGTCACACAGGCCGGATATCGTGGGGGGGAGGCGTGGCTAATTGCCCCGGCGCAGTTTGATGCGCGATTACGCGATCAGACACGCCGGCGGCACAGCACGGGTCCTGCCCTCAGCGCCGGCGGGTAAACGAGGGACCGGAGGGGAATGCTGCGCACTGGCGCGATCACACCACAGGTGTCTGGAGGCAGCCCGTGGCAAATGTTTACTAGTACCTTGGGGGTACTGGTTTTTTAAGGCGCATTGTCAGCGGTAAGCCACCGGTGCGCTCCACTTCCCAGATGTTGGGGTGTGATTGCGCCTGGATAATCCGCCCACCATCCGTGCCTCTCCCGCGGCAAGTTTGCCGTGTGACCGGGGCCTGTGATGCTGGGAGAGGTGCCGAATCCTACCCCAAGGTTGGGTCACTGAGGTCCGGGTTCTCCATTCACTGCATGTCCCATCTTGCTACCAACGTAGCCGCAAAATAATAACTGCAGCCGATCAAAACACAGAGTAGCTTCTTAAAAAATACTTGCCCGTCCGCTTGATTTACCTGAAGAAACTTTTATATGCATGCTATAAAACATACCCGTAGAGAAGTTTGGCTTTGCTTAGTTAATAAGGGGAAAAAAACCAGGAAGAAAAAGGCTTTGTTGTTTCTGTACTGGAAGAAATCATGCCTAATTCCGTTGATCTAATTTGCAGCCATTTCCTGTTCTGTTTTCTTTGGCATTTCAAAACTTATGTGAAACAAAAGAAAAATTGCAACTGTATCTCAGGAGCATTATGTGTATTGGTGCTTCCAAAGAAAAACGCTTATTGCAGTCAGTAGAAGAGAGCAAGACCACAATAGCACCTTAAAGACTAACAAAATATGCGGCAGGGTTTGAGATTTCGTGAGTCACGGCTACCCACCTTGATCTATCTTATTGCAGTCAGTAAGTTAAATTTTTTAGAAAAGGTGGAGGGTTTCAGATGTTCCATTCCGTACTGCCTGTTTCAAATCAATTCTTTTATGTTTGTCTTTGTCATTATCTGGAAAATCTCAAGAATTTTGGGCTTGGATACATGGAATATTGTAAAAAAAAATTGAAAGTAGAATACCCTTTGTACCAGAACTGTTTTTACTGAATATACTTCCAGAAAATTGTAAAAAGCAAGATTCTTATCTAATTTTACATGTAGTTACAACTGCTATAATATTGTATGCTACATATTTGAGAAGACAGGAGACACCTTCAAAAGAAGGAACAATAAACAAACTACTTTAAACTGCTGAAATGGATAAATTAACTTTAATTTTGAAAGGACATAAAAAGGAGGACTTTGAAAATGGTCAATATTTTACAGATGGATTGAAGAATACATTAAATGAAGTGTGTACACAACCAGAATAGAGGACAACAGGAACATTTAAAATATGTGCAAAACTTTTTTACTTAATATAAGGTGTAGATATATACTTTTTACTGAGAGATGTATGGATAATTTAATAGATAATTCAAAGAGATGGATAGATTCTCCGATTGAATGTTTGTATGTACTACTGTTTGTTTTTTAGTTTGTTTTTGTGTGTTTGACATAAAATAAATTTGTTCTATCTGGAAAATCTGGAAAAATATATATATATTTATAATTAGATAGATAGATAGATAGATAGATAGATAGATAGATAGATAGATAGATAGATAGATAGATAGATAGATAGATAGATAGATACAGGGGTCATTTCCTGCAGGAGCGCACAGGAGCGGAGCTCCGGCAGTAAAGAGCCCAGGGGGCGGGCACATGCAACAAGCCCCACCCCCTGCTCCCAGCAGCCCTCAGTCAGAGCAAGAAGCAGCCAGGTAAGTTGCAGTGGCACCCCCCCGGCCCCCTGGCTCAAAACAGTCCAGTGGCACCTTTAAGACCAAGTTTTATTCAGGTACAAGCTTTCCCTCCTCTGTGAGGACAGCTCTGCACATTCCCCCCCCCCCCAATAGCTAGCCATCCAAAATCGTCCAGTGGCACCTGAGCGGTGGGTGTTGCCTTCTGACACGCTTCCGGTGATGTCAGGGGGTGTGGCATATGTAAATAAGTTATGCTAATGAGCTCCTGCACCTCTTTTTCTACAAAATGACCCCTGGATGGATGGATGGATGGATGGATGGATGGATGGATAGATAGATAGATAGATAGATATTTAAAAGACGGATTTTTCTTTTCGAAACACTTCTCGTCTCTTTATAGGAATGGGTTGACGTGAAACTGAAGTGGGACCCGAAAGACTACGCAGGAATAACATCTATTCGTGTCCCTTCAGATTCTATATGGATTCCCGATATAGTTTTGTATGACAAGTAAGCATTTCTTGGTTTACTGTGTAATAATTATTGAAGGGCCAAAAGGCTTATGGCGTCGGAGAATATGAATGAAAGGAGTTCTATTCTTGCACTGCTAAGGTAATCAACTTTTTTCCTTAGTGCACAATTCGGTGGACTATACCCTTGGTATGAGGATCTTTCTTTCTTTCTGTTAGTTATCGTCTGCCTGTCTCAGAAGGGACTCAAGGCGGATTTCACATAGTGAGTCAGTACAGTCGACAAAACGGGACATTCTGTAACCAATGCATGAGGATTTTAGACGTCTGGAACCACGGGAAAGAAAGCGGTACAGAAATTACACAATAGTTCTCTACTTACAATAAAGCTATATGCAGGATCATGGGATCATAGAGTTGGAAGGGACCTCAAGGGTCATCTAGTCCAACCCCCTGCACAATGCAGGGAATTCACAAATACCTCCCCCCCACCACACACACCCCTGTTCCATGCCCAGAAAGAGACAAAAACGCTCCAGGATCCCGGGCCAAACTGGCCTGGAGAAACATTGTTTCCTGACCCCAAAGTGGCCATCAGCGTTTCCCTGGGCGTATACGAAAAGGCCGCAAGAACTAGAAATGCAGGAGTATCAGCCACAGTCTCTAATCATTCATCCAAGCGAGTTTGTGAGGCATTTTGTATGGTGCAACCCTATTGCTTGCACAGAAGGGAAGAGAAGAAGAAGAGTTGGTTTTTATACCCCGCTTTTCCCTACCGGAAGGAATCTCAAAGCGGCTTACAATCACCTTCCCTTCCTCTCCCCACGACAGACACCCTTTGAGGTAGGTGTGGCCGACAGAGCTCCGAGAGAACTGTGACTGACCCAAGGTCACCCAGGTAGCTTCACGTGGAGGAGGAGGAGGGAATCAAACCCAGCTCTCCAGATTAGAGTCTGCCGCTCTTAACCACTATGCCACACTTGGTTCTCTTGAAGGTAGAAGACGGTTTGGTGTAGTGGTTAAGAGTGCAGACTCCAGTCTGGGAGAACCGGGTTTGATTCCCCCCTGCTCCACTTGCAGCTGCTGGAATGACTTGGGTCAGTCACAGTTCTCTCAGAGCTCTCTCAGCCCCACCGACCTCCCAGGGTGTCTGTTGTAGGGAGGGGAAGGGAAAGGAGATTGTCAGCCGCTCTGAGATTCTGAGTGAACGGTGGGGTATAAATCCAATCTCTTCCTCTTCCTCCTCCTCCTCCTCTTCTTTTCAGTTTTGCATAGCGTTAAAACATAAATGTTCTTACTTCAGCATGTGAATTAATACCACAAATATCAGGAAACAACTGTGTAAAATGGCAGCTTTCCCTGGGGAACAGATCCGTTTTACTACGTCACCTCTTTAATATTCACTGCAGGGTATTTTCTCCCCCCCCCCTTTCCAGTGCAGACGGTCGTTTCGAAGGCACGACGACCAAGACCGTTGTGAGACACGACGGCACCATCGCTTGGACCCCGCCTGCCAATTACAAAAGCTCCTGCACCATCGACGTGACCTATTTCCCTTTTGACCTCCAAAACTGCTCCATGAAGTTTGGCTCCTGGACGTACGACGGCTCGGAAGTGGATATCATCCTGGTGGACCACGAGGTGGACAAGAGGGACTTCTTTGATAACGGCGAGTGGGAAATCGTCACGGCGACCGGGGTCCGAAGGAACAGGTCGGACGGGTGTTGCTGGTACCCGTTCGTCACGTACTCGTTCATAATCCGCCGCCTGCCCCTTTTTTACACCCTGTTCCTCATCGTCCCCTGCATAGGGTTGTCTTTCTTAACCATCCTCGTCTTCTACCTCCCGTCATACGAAGGCGAGAAGATCTCCCTGTGCACCTCCGTGCTGGTGTCCTTGACCGTCTTTCTCCTCGTCATCGAAGAGATCATCCCGTCGTCGTCGAAGGTCATCCCCCTGATCGGCGAGTACCTGGTGTTCACGATGATTTTCGTGACGCTCTCCATCGTGATCACGGTGTTCGCCATCAACGTTCACCACCGGTCCTCGTCGACGCACACCGCCATGGCGCCCTGGGTCCGCAAGATATTCCTTCACCAGCTCCCCAAACTGCTTTGCATGAGGAGCCACATCGATCGGTACTTTTCTCAGAAGGAGGACGCCGGCGACCCCGACGGAACCGAGCCCTCCAGGAATACGCTGGGAGCGGCCCTGAATTCCATTCGCTACATTACAAGGCACATCGTCAAGGAGAACGAAGTGCGTGAGGTGGGTGCATTAGTCGTGAAGCGGTCATCCTGAGGAGGTCAGACGTTTGGAAGAGACGGAGGCACAGGGGTCTCCAACGCGGTGCCCAGGGGCACTAGGGTGCCAGCTGACACCTTTCCTGCTGCCCTGTTTTAGAAAGTGGTTGGGGCCCCGCATGTGAGTGTGTGTGCGTGCATGCCTGGAAGTCATGGCTGACTTCCGGCGACCCCTACTGGAGCTTGGATGTTTAGAGAGGTGGCTTTTTATTGCCTGCCTCTGCGTCTTGGCCCTGGTATTCCTTGGAGGTCTTCCATCCAAGTCCCGGGCCCAACAAGGCTTCTGATTGGCTGCAGGTTTGTAAAAGCGTGGCTTCGGCAGCCGCTGCCAACACAGCGCCAGGATCTTCACTGTGTGAATTTTTTTTTAAACAATGCTTGCATTTATAAGAAGGGGTAGTGTGTTTGACCGAGAAGATCAAGAAGCATTTCGATAGCCCTGACCTGGATAGCCCAGGTAAGCCCGATCGCATCAGATCTCGGAAGCTAAGCCATCTCCTGTTTCCAGTTCTGCTGCTGCTGCTGCTGCATCATAAGTTTGCTTTGCCAGACTCTCTCAATCGCTCGGCCATTTCATGTTTTAACCTGGGTCCAAGACTCAGAACTCTGAGCATGAGATTTCTGTGGTGAATGTCAAGCAATCAAAAGTGGGTTTGCAGCTCGCAGAGCTAATGTTTCAAGCATGTTTTTATTTTAAGTAAAAATAAAATCTCCGTGTTTGTGTCCTTTATAAAGTTTATATCTCCGCTACCAGGCATTACATTTTGTGACACACGTGGCCCGGCCCAACAAGGTCTCATTTATGTCAGATCCGGCCCTCATAACAAATGAGTTCGACACCCCTGATTTAGATTATTGTTTCAATTAATTAACTAATAATTGTCATATGGCAGTGGGTGTCATATAGCCAGGAGATGCGAAGATTGCCTGGCAGCCTGAAACCCTAGCTCTTTTTGTGGCGAGCGAGGTTTCTTTTGGGGGGCCGAGAGAACTGTGACTGACCCAAGGCCATCCAGCTGGCTTCAAGTGGAGGAGTGGGGAATCGAACTTGGTTCTCCAGATTAGAGTCCACTGCTCTTAAGCACTACGCCAAACTGCCCCCCCCTCTCTCTTTTTTAAATAATATTTTATTCATTTTATGAACTATATCCTACATATTAAGGGTAAAGGTACCGGGGAAAACCTGTCACTAACTTATGACAAGAATATTATGAAGCTAACAAATGCATACATCACTCCTGCAATAATAATAATGTTATGGTAGACATAAAGTTATAAAAGCAGAGAGATCAAACTTCTATCAATTAAAGCTTAGTTACACTAAAGTCAAGTAATTTTGTAATCCAGAAAAAAAAATATTTATCTCTTGGGCTTCATCTTCACTTTTAGAGTTTTGGGCGCTGCCCCTCCTTTCTCAGACTTTGACATTGAACTGCTGGAATCACTTAAAGAATGATCCGATTTTAATTTTCTTGTCGTTACATTTGAACACGATTCCTTCTGGGAAGCTCCATCTGTAGGTTATTGCTTTGTCTTGTAGGAAAAGAATTAAGTCTTTATACTGTCGTCTTCATTTCCGGATCTCAAATGGAATGTCTTCCAAAATTTTAATTTCTTCTTCGTTGATTTTAAGTGTTTTCCCCACAGTAGCTTTTAAAACATTGTCTCTCATTGTTCTCTTGGAGAATGTAACGTAGATTTCGCCAGGCAATTTATTTTTTCTTATAAAATCAGGGTAACTACAATATGCCAAGTCCATGTCCCTTTGTAGATCCTCCTGTTTAAGGTCTGAAATTGCAGCTATCACTCCACTTATCGCTGTTTTTATGTCTTCTCCCTTCTGTTCAGGAACTCTTTGGAAGCGTAGAACATGCATAGATTTATCAAGCTGAAGTAGCTGATTTTTATCCTTATTTCTTTCCTTTTTAACTTCTTTTAATTGTTGCTTAATATCAGTGGTCCTTTGTTTTAACTTTCTCAATCCTTTTATCTGTCTTATTGGCTCTTTTTTTCCATTTGGGTAAGTTGCTTTTGGAGTTCTGGTGGCTCAAGTCGTTAAGACGCTGAACTGCAGGCTGTGAAAGGTCAGTAGTTTAGCAGTTCGAGACCCGGGTGCCGCATGACGAAGTGAGCTCCCGTCTCTAGTTCCAGCTCCTGCCAACCGAGCAGTTCGAAAGCAAGAAATTGCAAGTAGATAAATAGGTACCACTTTGGTGGGAAGGTAACAGCGTTCCGTGTGCCTTGGTGTTTAGTCATGCCAGCCACATGACCACGGAAACGTCTTCGGACAGCGCTGGCCCTTCGGCTTTGAAACGGAGATGAGCACCGCAACCCTAGAGTTAGATTTGACTGGCTTTCGAGCAAGGGAGACCTTTAACCTTTACCTTTAAGTTGCTTTTGGATAGAATCCAGCTTGGTATTAATAGTAGACATCTGGTCCAGCAGAGGGCGCAGTGCTGCATATTGGGAAAGTTTGCAGATGCTTCCTGTGGCTGACTGGGAGTCACTGGTGTAGTAGTTCCTGGTGGAAGTTTCTTTTCCGCCGCCATTCTCCTCGCCCTCCCAGCCATCCAAACTGGCTCTCTTGATGATTATTTTAATTAGGCCAGTTACATCGGCAAGGGGGGATTAGAAAAAAGCCTGAGTTTTACAGAAAGGGGAGAACTCGGAGGAGTAATTCTCTGTGACGTGAAAGCGGGGTTGGCCTGTTGCTGGCCGTTGACTCCACAAGAAATATATTGAATAATCTGGACTCGGCTTTAACGCAGCGGTGGCATCCATTAGGTCTCCTAGCATTTGTATTTTTTTACTTAAAGCCAGAATATATCTGGCAGCTTTTTCCAGGCTTCACTGATGATGTTCGAAATATGTTTGCTCTGTGGTGACTCATTTTATTTATACCTTGGCTTCCTCCCCAGTGGGGTCCCAGAGCAGCTACGTCATTCTCCTCTCCTCCATTTTATTTACTTACTTATTTATTTATTTAATTACATTTATATCCTGCCCTCCCCGCACACGGGCTCAGGGCGGCTTACAGTACACAGGCGTAAAACAACACCATAGTTACGCAATCAAGGCACACAGTGCAATAAAAATACGGTTAAGACATTTTAAAAACAGTTAAATACAATGGGCAACTCCCAAGGATCCAGCGCGACTAACACACTCGCTCCCTATTGCACATCCCATTAGTCAAAAAGGGGGGGGAATACTATGGCCCCGATGTTCAATGGCCAATCAACCTAGCCCAGCGGTCCTGCTTCGCAGGCCCCAATTGGTGGTGGTGGTGGTGGCGGCGGCTCCTATTCGAAAGCCTGGCGGAAGAGCTCCGTCTTGCAGGCCCTGCGGAACTGTAACAGGTTCCGCAGGGCCCTGATCTCCTCCGGGAGTTCATTCCACCAGATAGGAGCCGCCACCAAAAAGGACCTGGCCCTTGTGGCAGCAAGCCTGGCCTCTTTAGGGCCCAGGGTCACGAGACGGTATTGTGACCCCAACCGAAGTGCTCTTTGGGGCCTGTATGGGGCAAGGCGGTCCCTCAGGTTCTCCTCACAACAACCCTGTGGAGTTGGTCGGGCTGAGTATGTGATACAGAACACCCAGCAAGCTTCCATAGTGGAGTGAGGATTCGAAATTGGGTCTCCCAGATCCTGGTCTGACGCTCAAACCACTACACCACACTGACGACGAGTTTAGCATCTTTTTTTAATAGTACATTTTTGTCTCCTGGACAGATTATAAGTGTTGAAGGTCTCCTCCCTGGAGTTTCCCATCACTTGGGTCAGTTGCTGTTCTCTCAGAGCTGTTCTCTCAGGAGTAGTTCTTGAAGGAGCTCTCTCAGCCCCACCTATCTCACAGGGTGTCTGTTGTGGGGAGAGAAAGGGAAGGCAGTTGTAAGCCAATTGTAAACCTCCATGCTGGCTCTTAGTGGTTAAGAGCGGCAGACTCTAATCTGGAGAACTGGGTTTGATTCCCCACTCCTCCACATGCAGCCAGCTGGTGACCTTGGGTCAGTCACAGTTCTCTCAGAGCTGTTCTCTCAAGAGCAGTTCTCTCTGAGCTCTCTCAGCCCTACCTGCCTCACAGGGTGTCTGCCATGGAGAGGGGGAGGGAAAAGAGATTGTAAGCTGCTCTGAGTGAAGGGCAGGGTATAGATCCAACTCTTCTTCTTCTTCTTCTTCATCTTCATCGTCTTCTTCATCTTCTTCTTCTTCTTCTTCTTTGAAATGAGAGAAGCAGTACAGTCTGAGTATGAACCCGTATTTTCAAATAATCGGAAATGCATGTGTTTCAAAGCAATGCTAACTTTTCTTACTCTTCTTTTTGTGTTTTAGGTCGTCGAAGACTGGAAATTCATAGCGCAGGTCCTGGACCGCGTGTTCTTATGGACGTTTCTTCTGGTTTCGATTATTGGGTCGCTGGCACTGTTCATTCCTGTAATCCATAAATGGGCGAGCATCATCGTACCGGTCCATTTTGGAAGCACAAATACATAAACGTGCGTGGGCCGGGGGGGGCAGATTTTGAACCAATCTTCCTATGAATGTTGATCGCGATTCAACCACGACTTATATCTTGGGCACAATTTAACATAGAGCGATGAAAACTTTATAGAGAACGGGGTCGGGAGGGGAGCAGTGATCCCTCTAAGCTGAGTTGGTGTGAGCCGGCTCACAGTTTTTTAGCCTCCAGCTCACAGATTTCTGCCTTCGCTCAGGAAGGACGTGGCCCCAGAGCAAACTGATTTATGCAATAGCCAGATTGCCCGCTCACAACTTTAATGCCAGTCGCTCACAAAGTAGACGTTTTGCTCACAGGACTCCACAGCTTAGAGGGAACATTGGAGGGGAGGGGCTTGCGCTGATATTTAAACACAAGCAGAATACTCTTCTTAGCTCTTAGTCTGTCATCTTCCTAACAATAAGTCAGGGCTGGCCAGTGAAGCATAGCTGGCTTGATGAGTCTGAAAGCCGGCAGGATGCACGAGGGGCTGGGTAGAGACAAAGGGGTGAATTTCCAGTAATAAGGCCTGGTGTACAATATAGACGATTTCAGGTATTCGGAGCCCTTTGTAAGTCTTACCTCAGTAGCCCCTGCAAGGCCTCGGCCTCTCTGCCCTGTTGTTGGCCCTCCAGAGGAACTGGTTGGCCACTGTGGGAGACAGGATGCTGGACTAGATGGACCAATAGTCTGATCCAGCAGGGCTCTTCTAATGTTCTTATGAAGGCCTCGGCCTCTCTGCCCTGTTGTTGGCCCTCCAGAGGAACTGGTTGGCCTCTGTGTGAGGCAGGATGGCGGACTAGATGGACCCCTGGTCTTATGATCTGTGATCAGCGGCTAGTTCAGACTTTGCAGTTTCCTGTATGAGTGCATGCCCTCTACTGGCTGTGTGAAAGGACAGCGTATTATTTGAACAGGCTCTCTGGAATCAAATCCTCAAGCTGATTAAAAAAAAAACAACCCTGCAAATATTTGCATGTATGCTACGGCGAAATAATGCTTATGACTGTAACAATACTTAAATGCACTTTATAGGTATGAAGTTTGGAAAGTTTTACGTCCACCGTGGACTGTCGTATTTCGGTAATTGTGTTTGTGATCGGCAGAAGGCGACACCCTTCATCATCGGTGGCTTTATCTTGAGCGCTATGGAATCTTGAACCTGGGAGACTCCCGTTTTAATTGTAAACATTTTCTAAAAGGATTTTTAAAACTTACCGGCTATATTGGCACACTGAGGGTTGATCTTGTATTAACGACAATTAATTAAAACCTTGCATTTGTTAATTGTCTTTTATGGCTAATGTCCAAAGAAACGCTTTCGCCTTTCCTTTCAACATTGGAATTTTCAGTTTTAACAGTACACACTTAGGGAGACAGAGGTTAATTGCAAGTTGGGTTTGGCCCTTTCCGCGCTCTCCTTTTAATCCATGTTCGTCGCGGTGTCCTCCAAGCAATTCTGCACTAAAATCGAATTCAACCTTCTTTTTAATCCAGCCCCCCCCCCATCCTGCCCTAAACTCGAGTTCACCCTCTTTTTTCAGCCTTCTTTTTGTTATGGGTCCGTCGCCCCCCATTCTGCATTATATTACCCCCCTTCAATGCTCAGCCCAGTTCCAGCCTGCTGTTGCCCCTGGTTATTTGGATGCTGTTTTGCCAAGGACTTAAATCAGTGCACCTAAGATCTAGGGAAATGGGCACACCTGGTTTAGGTAGCAATTTCTAATTGATCTGGGACAGGGATTGGAGAATTCAGCAATAAGACATAGTCCCAGAGACAGAGAATGAAATTCATCAGACGCGTTGAGATTCTCGATGGAGGAATGCTGATGAACTGTCGGAGTACACACGTTTTGCAGTAGGAGGCCGTGACGAACCAGAGAGCCTCAGCCAGGACTTGGTGAACTGTCAGCCGTGAGTTATTGTCAGGGGGCAGGTTGTTTAGAAGACCAAGTGAGCCTTGTTGTTGTTCAGTCGCACAGTCGAGTCCGACTCTTTGCGACCCCATGGACCAGCTCCCGCCAGGCCCTCCTGTCTTCCGCCGTCCTCTGAAGTTGGCTCAATTTCATGTTCGTTGCGTCGATGACACTGTCTAGACATCTCATCCTTTGCCGTCCCCGTCTTCTTTGACCTTCAATCTTTCCCAGCATCAGGGTCTTCTCCAGTGAGTGCTCCCTTCTCGTTTGGTGGCCAAAGTATGTGAGCTTCAGTTTCATTATCTGGCCTTCCAGGGAACAGTCAGGGTTGATTTCTTTTAGGATTGACTGATTTGATCTTCTTGCAGTCCAAGGGACTCTCAAGAGTCTTCTCCAGCACCATAGTTCAAAATCTAGTGAGCCTACAATCAAGTAAGCTTTGGGAAGGAAAACCTCAAAGCAGGAAATCAAGCCTAATGAGCTAGGAGTTCCCGGGAAGGAACGAACAGCAAAGCCTTGTTTAGGACCAGCTACTGTCTGTTTTACGTTGAACTCCCCCCGTTTGTTTTAACCCTTATAAATAACCCTTATATGTTTTATAACTGGGAGCCTGAAGGATTATTAGACAGTAAGGCCGGTTTGGACTCCCTCCAGGCCTCTTTAAGAAAACAAACCGAATAAGCCTTAGGAAACGCAGGGGCTCGGGACATTGAGCACACTACCCAAATGACTTTGAGTCCCTGGCATACGCGGAGACCCAGACTCAGAGGGTCTACATAGCTCAAAGCTAAGTTCAAGCGTATGATACCCAGTGCTCCCCTACTAAAGATTTCCTGGCTACGGGCCTGATCCAAGGAGAGAGAGGTGGGACACGCACCCAGGACACTGCCACTTCGCTGGCTAAAGTTCCACGACTGAGGAAAAGAATTCATTACAAAAATTTCCCAGACACTTGGCTATAGATTAATATGCACACCTCTGGACAGAGGATTCAAGAGACTTCAGAATTTAAAAGAAGGATGAATCTTGGTGAATTTCCTACCACACAATCCATTTCCCAGAGTGAATATGAGATCATTATCCAAAACTATGGTCACCCATTAACTGAAGGTGTAACTAAAGTGAGATGCTGGGAGATCTCTGTCCAGTGGCTCATAATTAAAAATAGCAGCCGTGTGGGGCTCTGGTTCAGATTTGGGGGTGGGGGAAGAGTTTTCCCAATAAAAACTGCCTCCCGCACTCTTTCCTTGGAAGGAAAAAAGGCCAGTCCCAATCTTCACCAGGACTCCAAAGAGCAGCTACTTCTGTTTTTTTTTAAATGCTAGGAGGAACTAATCACAGGTTTCCTAACACTTACTGAGGGCCCTTAAACAAGATTCAATAACTTTGCTTTTAAAAAATCAACAACACTAGCTTACCTGTTCACCCCGCCCTTCACTACCGGAAGGAGTCTCAGAGCGGCTTACAAACTCCTTTCCCTTCCCCTCCCCACAACAGACACCCTGTGAGGTAAGTGGGGCTGAGAGAGCTCTGAGAGAACTGCCCGTGAGAGAACAGCTCTGAAAGAACTTGTAACTGACCCAAGGTCACACCAGCAGCTGCATGTGGAGGAGTGGGGAATCAAACCTGGTTCTCCCAAAACAGAGTCCGCACACTTAACCACTACACTAAACTGACAGGAAGGTCAGAGCTGCATCTGGCTTTTATATAAGACTGCAGCGTAGATTTGTTGTGCTGTTATTGGTGCCCTATTCTAGGCTGCCGCTAATACTTCCGGGGTTTTTTTTATTCGTCTCCTTATTGCTGCAGTGCTCAGCCGTGACGAACAGCCCTGCAACTTGTAACTTTTTTGCTCTCTGAAAGAGCCCGCACCTCCCCTCTCGCTCCCCAAGACTTCTGCCGAAACACAGAGAATTAATTTTTCTCTGCCAGGCACACGAGCCTCGTTTTACTGCAGGATGTTAGCTAAGGACATCAGTTCAGGGATACTTCGAAGGCGCCCGCCGGTGCTTAATTAGCTATTGTCGTGGTGCTGCTGCATAGCTGTCATTATGAGCAGTGGGCCCTGTGTGTCAT
>NW_015166597.1:12697-55567 GCF_001447785.1 Gekko japonicus | reverse complement strand
AAACCAAAACACAGCCCCGTTTGCCACGCTGCACCACTTCTTTGCCACGTCTTGTGATCGGCACCTCCCCCCTAACCACGGGACGTCTGATCGTGCAACCGTGCGTTATTTTGCACCGGGGCAAACAGCCACGCTCCCCCACACACATTTTCCTGCCCATGTGACCGGGGCCTTATGTTAGTTTTTTGCCTCCCGATTATGACATCATTCTCCCCTCTCCCATTTTATCCTCACAATAACAGCCTTGTGAGGTAGGCTTGGCTGCGAGAGAGAGGGAATGGCCCGAGCAAGCTTCCCAGAAATGTGAGGATTGGAACCTGGCTCTAACAGCTCTTAGGCCAACTCTCTAAGCACTACATCACAGCTCTGCTGTCGATTCATTTGCTTTTTTGTGGTGTGTTTAGCTTTTACTATATGGTTTCATTTTATACTTGTGTTGTGTTTCTTGAGAAGCAGGTAAAGCAGGACGTATAACTGATAAAGCACCAGTGGCTCCTCTGACTGTGCGGGTGCAAGATAGGCACAAGAGAGCCTGTGTGGTGTGGGGGTTAAAGTGTCAGCCTAGGAGAACCAGATTTGAATCCCCACTCTGCCATGGAAGCTCACTGGGTGTCCTGGGGCCACTCACACACTCTCGGCCTACACTACCTGGTTGTCGTGAGGATTAAATGGAGGAGAGGATAATAATGTCAATCTCCATGGGGGGGGGAGGGGTATAAATGAATTTTTAAAAATAATAGCACTTACAATAGAGTTCCATTTTAATGTGTGAGCTTTTCAGTAGTGACTCATTCTACCCTCAGGGGTGCCAGCTCCGGGTTGGGAAACACCTGGAGATTTTGGGGGCGGAGCCTGTGGAGGTTTGGAAGACACAGGACCTCAGCAGGGTCTAATGCCATAGAGTCCATCCTCCAAAGCAGCCCTTTGCTCCAGGTGAACTGATCTCGGCCACTTGGAGATCAGTTGTTGTAGCAGGAGATCTCCAGGTGCTACCTGGAGGTTGGCAATCCCTTCTCAAGTATTACTGCCAGATGTGTGTGCCTGTAAAGTGCCTGCAAAGTGCAACCCCAGCAGGGGGCTTTCGAGGCAAGAGAGAAGCAGAGGTGGTTGGCCACGGCCTTCCTCTGCAGAGCCTTCCTTGGAGGTCTCCCTTCCAAGTACCAACCCTGCTTAACTTCTGAGATCTGTCTTATCTTACTCTACACATAATTACGGCCTCTAGGATACTGTATGTGAGTTATTGGGAAAGAGAGGAAACACCAACAAAAGAACTAAAAAATAGATTATTAGAAGTTGCTGAAATGGACAAATTAACTTTAATTTAGAAAGGTCACAGAGAGGACAAATTTAAAGAAACATGGTCAAGACTTTATCACTGGTTTGAAGAACTGAACTATCAAAACATGTTATAACCAAAATAGAGGTTAATAAGAACATTATATTAAATATTGTGCAAAGTTTGGACAGTATCATATGGCGTAGAAATGTGTTTTGTGATTTGAGATGTATGGACAACAAATTCTTTCTTCAAAGTATGAAGGGACGCTTCCATTTTATGTTTGTGTGTAGTATTGTTAGTGTTGGTCTGTATGTCTGTGGTGTATGTTTAATAAAACAAATTTATATTTAAAAAACTTCTGAGATCTGATGAAATCGGACTATACCATGCCACCTTCCCTCCTATCATTGCCAGACGACAACAACTTTCTTATTTTAAGTCCCGTTATTCTCAAAAGTTGAGTGACCTCACTAGGGAGTACCGACAATCTCCCTGGAAAACCAGTGGTGATCCTAAAAGCAAGACAGAGATCAGCAGCTGTTCCCAAGTGATGAGTCACCTTTGCCTCAGCTTAGATAGTACCCCAAAGAGATTCTACATCCGAACTTCATTTTCCTCTCCAGCAACCAACAGTTTCTTCTTCCTGCATGGTGGCATAAGTCCTTCAGCTCCAAGGTCCTCCGTTCCATGTGTTTTCTTCCTCATTCTGACAGCCCTTCTCCCAGTTCTGGGGTGACGGGAGGAGGAGGCAAAGCTAGGACAAGCAGATGTCCGGAAGCATCCGAAAACACATCGGGGCAAGTGCCGGGTCAGCCCAAGCGAATGCCGTCTCTTTTCGAGCGTGCGCTCGGTCGGACGCAATTGTTCATCTGATTGCCCCCGCGCATCCATGTGTGAAAGGGGAACATGGAAATTCACTGCAGTGAAAGGATCTATATGGAGGTTCCTGCCCGTTCGCATTAGAATGACAGGCCAGGCATAAAAGCGCCAAGGGAAAAGAGCTTTGACATCGGATGGCATCTGCAAAAATGCAGAGGCATCTTGATAAGTTTTCCAGGTGGACTTCTCAGCAGTGGCTATCGTCTTCTTCAAAGCGGGGAAGCTTTGGGCTGGAAGCGGACTCGAGCTCCTAGTACCCACAAGGACTGGTGCAACCCAGATTGGTTCAAACCAGGTTAGGCATGGCACAGCATCGCCTTGGGTGGCAGACTGTGGGTGTGGAATAGAGTTGCCAACCTATCAGCGATTACACAGTAACCAGGGGTCATTTCCTGCAGGAGCGCACAGGAGCGGAGCTCCAGCAGTGAAGAGTCCAGGGGGCGGGCACATGCAACAAGGCCCACCCTCTGCTCCCAGCAGCCCTCAGTCAGAGCAAGAAGCAGCCAGGTAAGTTGCAGAGCCCCCCCCCCGGTCCAAAACAGTCCAATGGCACCTTTAAGACCAAGTTTTATTCAGGTACAAGCTCTCCCTCCTCTGCGAGGACAGATCTGCACATTCCCCCCCCCAATAGCTAGCAATTCAAAACAGTCCAGTGGAGCCTGAGCAGTGGGTGTTGCCTTCTGACACACTTTTCCGGTGATGTAAGGGGTATGCAAATAAGTTATGCTAATGAGCTATGCTAATGAGCTCCTGCACCTCTTTTTTTACGAAATGACCCCTGACAGTAACCATGATAAGCCCAAGACAAACTGTGCAGAAGAACGCTAATAATAGAACAAAATAAAACAATTTACTAATGAGTAAGAGCAATATAATTGGTAGTACTAACTGAAAATACTACATATGTAGCATTTACAAAAATCCAACAGGTAAATCCACAATGTTATCAATAATCCAACAGGTAAGTTTTTAACAATTCAACAGGTAAGTCTACAATATTTCAGTAGTACAACAGGTAAATCTACAATAAACCTAGTAGTAATTCTGCATATGCAGTGTTTACAAGAATCCCACAGGTAAATCAATAATCCGACAGGCAAGTTTTCAGCAATCCAACAGGTAAATCTACAATATTTCAATAATACAACAGGTATATCTACAATGGACCTAGTAGTAATTCTACATATGCAGTGTTTACAAGAATCCCACAGGTAAATCCACTATTTTAACAGGTAAGTTTTCAACAGTCCAACAGGTAAATCTGCAATATTATTAATCCGACAGGTAAATCTACAATGGACGCCGAAGACTCCAGATTTCAGAACTTAGTTTCGAATCGCCTTCCTCAGTAGAGGCAGTTTAAAGAACTCTTTAAGGACGTATCAACTGTTTCCAAGGTAAACATCAGCAAAACAGTTTTCCAATATGGAATGAAAAATATTAACAGGGCAGCCAGTCAGTACTCATAGGGGGGAAATGTTGCTGGTATGCCTCTAAGAGGCTAGAATAGTAATACTAATTTATATACCATAGCTAAGGACTTTTAGATTTGAATAGAGTTACCAACCTCCAGGTGGGGCCTGGAAATTTGCTGGAATTCAAACTTATCTCCAGATGATAGAAATAAGGTGCCCTGAGATCCGGTTCCGGAGGGTGGACTCAGTGGCATCGTACCCTGCTGAGGCCCCTCCCATCCCCAAACCCCGCCCTCCCCAGGCTCCTCCCTCAAATCTCCAGGAATTTCCCAACTTGGAGCTGATGACGGTAATACAAATGGGCTCACGTGTCACATTTATATCTCTTGTGGTAGCTATTGAAGAAGGGTTGTTTTTTATACCCCACTTTTCACTTACCCCAAGGAGTCTCAAAGTAGCGTACAATCGCTGTTCCCTTCTTCTCCCCCACAATAGGCACCTCGTGAGGCAGGTGGAGCTGAGAGAACTCTGAGAGAACTGTGGCTGGCCTAAGGTCACCCAGCAGGCTTCATGGGGGAATCAAACCCGGTTCTCCTGATTAAAGCCCGCCACTCTTAACCACTACACCACACTGACTCTCTGCTGAAGGGGAATCTTGTCCCGCACTTCCGCATGAAGCACGGTTCTGTTTTGTTTTTGTGCTGCATTTCACACACACCCTACCCAGATTTTATTTTTAGATTTAAAATAGGTGATATATCCCAGACTTTAGGTGGTGGAAAGTCAAGTCACTCACAGGCCCCGGTCACACGAGAGGATTTGCCCCGCAAGAGGGATGGATCGGGGGTGCATCAAGCGGGCGAAATCACACCGCAACATCTGGGAAGCGTCACACACCTATCCCCGATCCGTCCCTTCATCCCGAAAATGCGCATTTAAGAGGTACTAGCAACACAGCACTACCTTCCGGATGATGTGCGGCAACTCCAGGCATCTGGTCAGGAAACTGCTGGTAGCCCGTCGCAGCCAGTGCCATTCTTTGTCCCACGCATGCGCACAACCACACTACTGCCCGTTTGCTGCATAACGTGTGATTGGCTGCAGGAGCACGGAACACGGAGCCTCAGGGGCATGTCGGATCGCACTCTTTTTGCTCCGGCTCTAATTTGCCTCCCTTCGGCAGCAGATCATCCCACTCATGTGACCGTGACCTCAGCTGACTTTTGGTGATCAAAGGTTTTCAAAACAAGAGGGTTTTCAAGACAAGAGAGAACAGAGGTGGTTCGCCATTGCTTGCCTCTGCATAGCAACCGTGGATGTCCTTGGTGGTCTCCTGTCCAAGTATGACCAGGATTAGCTTCCAGATTCTAAGAAGCTCAGGAGAGCCTGGACTGTTCAGACTGCTAAAAATGGAGTGCTGTCAAGTTGCAGCTGGCTTATTGGTGACCCTTCAAGGGGTTTTCAAGGCAAGAGATGAAGAGAGTTGGTTTACTGTGTACAGTTCTGGTCACCACACCTCCAAAAGGATATTATAGCATTGGGGAAAAGTGCAGAAAAAGGCAACTAGAATGATAAAAAGTACTCCAGTGAAGAAAGGTTAAAGCGCTTGGGGCTCTTTAGCTTGGAGAAACGACGGATGAGGGGTGACATGATCGAGGTTTATAAGATTATGCATGGGATAGAGCAGGTAGAGAGAGAAGTCCTTTTCTCCCTTTCTCACAATACAAGAACTCATGGGCACTCCATGAAATTGCTGAGGGGTCGGGTTAGAACGGATAAAAGGAAGTCCTCCTTCACCAAAGAGCAATTAACACATGGAACGTACTGCCACAGGAGGTGGTGGCAGCTATAAGCATGGACGGCTTCAAGAGGGAACTGGATAAACATATGGAGCAGAGGTCCATCAGTGGCTATTATCCGCAAGGTATAGAGAGGAACTCTGTGGCAAGTGATGCTCTGTATTCTTGGTGCTTGGGGGGTGGGCAACAGTGGGAGGGCTTCTAGTGTCCTGGTCCCACTAGTGGACCTCCTGATGCCACCTGGTATTTTTGGCCACTGTGTGACAGAATGTTGGACTAGATGGGCCATTGGCCTGATCCAACATTGGCTTCTCTTATGTTCCTATGTAAATCTACCCTGGACCTCCGTGGTGGTCTCCCATCCACATATTCATCAGGGCCGGCCCTACTCAGCTTCTGGGATCGGACAAGATGGTGCTAGCCTGGGCCATTCAGGTCAAGGCAGGAGACGTTCAGAGATGGTTCGCCATTGCCTGCCTCTGCATAGCAACCCTGGACTTCCTTGGTGGTTTCCCATCCAAGTGCTAACCAGGACTGACCCAGTTTAGCTTCCGAGATCTGATGAGATTGGGGGTGGCCTGGGCCATCTAGGTTACTCCTCGCTTCTTAAGAGTTCCTTAATGACCATCCGAGAGAGCATATTTTGCTAAAAGAGAGCGGTATGGATTAACGTTCATATAGAATTTCGAACAGATTAAGGGATGCTTTGATAACCAGTCTGTTGTCAACAAGCACACCTCTTATCTTACTAAGCCGAGGTCTGGGGGCCTTGTGAAGCAGGTGGTCCTGTTTTCCACAGCAGATCATTAGCGCTCAGGTCAAAATGTCTGATTGCTTTCGTTTCCTTCCTGTTTTGAAAGGGTAGAGGGAGAGATTCTAATTAAAACTCTTCCCTGAGAACTTACTTTGTGGGCATAATATATTCTCTGCACAGCCACAGATTTTGTCGAACCACAGTTAGCAGACAGAGTGAGGTGGACTTACAAGAACATGAGAAGAGCCCTGCTGGATCAGGCCAGTGGTCCATCTAGTCCAGAATCCCATCCCACACAGTGGCCGACCAGTCCCTCTGGAGGTCCAACAATAGGGCATAGAGGCCGAGGCTTTCCCCTGATCAGAACATAAGAAGAGCTCTGCTGGATCAGACCGGTGGTCCATCTAGTCCAGCATCCTTTCTTACACAGTGGGCAACCAGGTCCACTGGATGGCCAACACCAGGGCACAGAGACTGAGGCCTTCCCTGATAAGAACTTCAGAAGAGACTCTTCTGAAGAGCCCTGCTGGATCAGACTAGTGCAGTGATGCCAACTCCTGCTTGGGAATTACCTGGAGATTTGGTGGTGGAGAATAGTGGAGTTTGAGGAGAAAAGGGAGCTTGGAAGGGATGTAATGCCATAGAGTCCACCCTACAAAGCTATTTTCTCCAGGGGAACTGTCCTCTATCGTTTGGAGATCAGTTGCAATCCTGGGAGATATTCAGCCCCCACCTGGGGGTTGACAAGACTAGACCAGTGGTCCATCTAGTCCAGCATCCCATCTCATACAATGGCCAGCCAGTTTCTCTGGAGTGCCAACAACAAGGCACAGAGGCTGAGGCCTTCCCCTGATATGAACATATGAAGAGCCCTGCTGGATCAGACCAATGATCCATCTTGTCCAGGATCCTGTCTCACATTGTGGCCAACCATTTACTCGGGAAAGCCAACAAATAGGGCATAGAAACTTATGAAGGGCCCTGCTGGATGAGAACAGTGGTGCATCTAGTCTGGCACCCTTTCTCACACTGTGGCCAACCAGTTGCCCTGGAGGGCCAAACAAATGGGGCATAGAGACCGAGGCCTTCCCTTGAGCTTTTCTGCTTCTCGATGTGGAGTTAAGAACATAAGAGAAGCCAATGTTGGATCAGGCCAATGGCCCATCCAGTCCAACATTCTGTCACACAGTGGCCAAAAATACCAGGTGCCATCAGGAGGTCCAGCAGTGGGGCCAGGACACTAGAAGCCCTCCCACTGTTGCCCCCCCCCCAAGCACCAAGAATACAGAGCATCACTTGCCCCAGACTGAGAGTTCCTATCTATACCTTGGAGCTAATAGCCACTGATGAACCTCTGCTCCATATGTTTATCCAGTTCCTTCTTGAAGCTGTCCATACTTGTAGCCGCCGCCACCTCCTGTGGCAGCAAATTCCATGTGTTAATCACTCTTTGGGTGAAGAAGTACTTCCTTTTATCTGTTCTGACCCAACTGCTCATCAATTTCATTGAGTGCCCATGAGTCCTTGAATTGTGAGAAAGGGAGAAAAGTACTTATTTCTCCACCTGCTCTATCCCAGGCATAATCTTGTAAACCTTGATCATGTCACCCCTCAGCCATTGTTTCTACAAGTTAAAGACCCCCAAGCGTTTTATCCTTTCTTCATAGGGAAAGTGTTCCAACCTTTTTATCATTCTAGTTGCCCTTTTCTACACTTTTTCCAATGCTATAATATCCTTTTTGAGGTGTGGTGACTAACATGACTAGTAGTCCTTGAGAGACTTCTTCCCCTCCATGAATCTGTCTACATGCATATGGACCATCAAGTATCTACTGACTTATGGTGATCCCAGCAAGGGGCTTCCAAGGCAAGTGAGAAGCAGATATTGCTTGCCATTGCTGTCCTCTGCAGAGCATTCCTTGGTGGGCTCTCGTCCCAAGTACTGACCCTGCTAGGCATCCGAGATCTGACAAGATGGGCTATATCGTCCTGCCCTCCCTCCCGTGAACCTGCCTTATCCCCCTTTTAAATGGGGTTGTCAACCTCCAGCTGGGATCTGGAGACCCCCCCAGAATCAAAACCGATCTCCACACAAGAGAGATCAGTTCTCTCGGAGAACATGGCTGTTCTGGAGTTTGAACTCTAGGCCATTGTACCCTAGGGTTGCCGTGCCAGGTCTGGGTTGGAAAATACCTGGAGACTTTGTGGGTGGATCTGGGAGAGGGTGGGGTTTAAAGAGGGGAGGGGCCTCAGCATGGTACAAGGCCATGGAGTCCACCCTTCAAAGCAGCCATTTTCTCCAGGAGAGCTGATCTCTGTCAGCTGGAGATCAGTTGTAAAAGTGGGAGATCTCCAGGCTCCACCTGGAGGCTGGCAACCCTATTGTGCCCCCGCTGAGGTCCCTCCCTTCACTAAAATCCACCCAAGCCCACCTAAGGCTCCACCCCCAAATCTCCAGGAATTTCCCAACCCAGCGCTGGCAACCCTGCTTTTAAAGCCGTCAGCATCTGCAGCCATCAGCACAATTACTGGCAGTGAATCCCACAATTTAACTTTGTGTCGTATTTCTTAAGCACCAGTCTAGATAACCGGAGTTTAAAGCCTATTCAAGGAAACTTTCAAATTCCTCACTCTCCCCGTAACAGAGTACAACAAAAGAACATTGGAGTTTTGACTAGTGGAGACATTAACAAACTGTAGAAGGATGGGAGGAAACTCTCAGTCTACCGAGACAGATCCAGGTGGGTTGCCATGTTAGTCTATCTGTAGCAGCAGAAAAGAGTCCAGGAGCATTTTATTAACAAAAAACTTGTGGCAGGGGAGGAGCTTTTGTAAGTCACTGCTCACTTCTTCAGATGCAGCCAGAAGTGAGCAGTGATTCACAAAAGCTCCTCTACTGCCACAAATTCTGTTAGTCTTTAAGGTGCTGCTGGACTCCTTGTGCTCTCAGTCTATTGAATATATACAGCAGAGTTCATTTTCCTGTATTCCAGGCCACTGTACCCTCTTATGTGTCTTGCCACAAATAGATGGCATTAATGTACTGGTGTGTTTTTTTTAATGTGTAACAACTAGATTTTTTTATATTACTTTTCTACATGGAAATGTCATCTCCTTGAAGATGATAGATAGATAGATAGATAGATAGATAGATAGATAGATAGATAGATAGATAGATAGATAGACAGACAGACAGACAGACAGACAGGCAGGCAGGCAGGCAGGCAGGCAGATAGGGAGGCAGGCAGGCAGATAAGATAAGAAGATGAGAAGATGAGAGAGAGTGAGACAGACAGATGATAAGCAAATCCTAGATGGAAGAAAGATCCAGATAGATGATGATGATGAAGAAGAAGAAGAAGAAGAAATTGGATTTATACCCCGCCCTTCACTCTGAGTCTCAGAGTGGCTTACAAACTCCTTCCCCTCCCCCTCCCCACAACTGACACCCTGTGATGTGGGTGGGGATGAGAGAGCTCTTTCCAGAACTGTCCTCGAGAGAACAGCTCTGAGAGAACTATGGCTTGCCCAAGGTCATCCAGCAGCTGCAAGTGGAGGAGTGGGGAATCAAACCCAGTTCTCCCAGATTAGAGTCCTCACTTAACCACTACACACCAAACCGGCTCTAAATAGATGATAGATGACAGATGACAGGCAGACAGACAAACAGACAGACAGACAGACCTCACCTTCCTCCCCAATGGGGGGCTAAATTGGCTTACAATATTGTTCTCCCCTCCTCTGTTTACCATCACAACAACCCTGTGAGGTAGGTTAGGCTGAGAGATAGTGTAACCGGGCCGAGGTCAACCAATGATCTTCCATTACAGAGCCAGAATTTGAACCTGGGTCTCTCAGCTCCCAGTCAGCACTCTAACCAATAGGCCATGCTGGCTCTCTGGTAGAAACAGAATTCTGACAGACAGGAACAGAGTTAGGCGGATGTCACTCTTTCCAATCCATACTTGCTCGATACTTTATTTCCATCAAGTTTTCTGTCCCTGGACACGTTTTCCCATGTTGGGGGAAGCCGTACTTCCAGAATATCAATCGTCAAATGTTCCAGAAGACAAATGCCAGCGTAAGATTGCAGGGCATGACACTGATGTTAATGCAGTCACTAAAACAGTTAATTATTCCCCTGGTTCTGTGGTTTGAAAATGCATCTTCCTTCCAAATGTATTATTACTGCCACTGTTTCTAAGATTTATGTCCCATTAGAGAATCCAATGTAATTCCAACTCAATTCAAACTTAGTTCATATGTTATTAGCTCCACAGGGGGCTATATTATCACAGGCTTAAATGATCTTTAGTGGTTAGGGGTTCAAACGGCAAATTACTTACTCTAGAGTAAGCTTGTCAATTGAGATGTCTGGCAGGCCATGGAGGTGAACCAACCGTACTGTCAGCCTCGGGTTCGTTTCCTACTATGTTCTCTGTACCTGTGGTATTAGCAACCTGCTTTTTGTACCCCACACCCCCATTCCCCTCTTCCTCACTTCCCCGGCTAATGCAGATGTATCCAGCCGTCCTGGTTATCGCTCACCCTCGCTGACATTCCTGGTGGGAGAGGGAGAGTGTGAAACTGTGAGAATGCCTGTAGTTTAGGGAGACACCGCTGGTAACCTTTTCCCCAAGCAGCACCTCACGGAACTTTCACATGAGTGTGTTCTTGAAGAAGATAAGACTTTTGAATGGCTAGTTGAACCGATGTATCTGTCTGGGTTCTTAGGATTGCTTATACTTATGGGTGTATGACGTATGCATGGAATGTGGGTTTTAGTTATATGCTGGGTCCTTGCTTTTGTCCCTCAGTCCTGACAAGGGGTTCACCTTTTCAGCATCCCAAATCTCCTCAATAAACTTTTGCACAAGAAAGCCTGTGTGGAGATTGAGTTGACTGGGAACCTGACACGTACTTTTCCAGATGTCTCAGTCTTGGGCAGCCTTAGCATTACCAACGAAATCTATTGACATGTCCTCATCCAACCTTTGGATTAAAATAAGTGGCAGTTGCACAACCATTCATGAACAACTGTGGAGTGGAAATTCTTGTTCATTCATGCTCTTGTTCCAACCCACTGAACTCCTGGACTTTTTGATCCCAGAAGGAAATCAGCACACACCATTGGGGGTGAAGAGGGACTTCGTTTCATACTCTACCTTTCTCACTCTAAGCAGATTGGTGGTGGAAAGTGCCGTCAAGTTGCAGCCAACTGACGGCAACATCATTGGGTTTTCGAGGCAAGAGGCAAACAGAGGAAGTTTGCTGTTGCCTGCCTCTGCATAGCAACCCTGGAGTTCCTTGGTGGTCTCCCATCCAAATACTAACTGGGGCCCACTCTGCTTAGCTTCCAAGATCTGGTGAGATCGAGCTAGCCTGGGCCATCCAGGTCAGGGCAAGAGAATGAACAGAAGTGACTTGTCATTGACTGCCTCTGCATAGCAACCCTGGAGTTCCTTGGTGGCCTCCGATCTAAGCACTAACCGGGGCTCACCATGCTTAACGTCCGAGACCTGATGAGACCTGGATGGCCCAGGCCATCACCTGCTACCTGAGCCTTTTAACTGAAGATGCCGGGGACTGAACCAGGGACTCTACATGCCAAACTAATGCTTTCCCATTGAACCATGGCCTTTATGTCCTTGTCAGGCCGGCCGTTTCACCAGGTAACAACCACCACAGCCATTGCTTGGGTCTGGGCTGCTGCTGATTTGTACCCATTTGCAGGATGGTACCTTCAAGAAGAATCGGTGGGAATTGCTGCCCACTCCTCCCCTCATTTGAAGTACTGTTAAGTCTTTAGCACTGTGTGGTTCGATCCATGCCACAATCTTTCATGCTAGGGGGTTGCTAAAGAATAATGATTCTAGGCAAGTTTATTGGTCCCAGGCTAGGAATATGAGCATCAGTGACTTATTTTTAGCTCTTTGGGTTTTTTGCTTATGTTATTTATAGTCCGCCTTTCTCACTTGGACTCAAGGTGGATGACACAGAGTTGAGTCAATGCATTCGACGAGATGGGACATTCAATGAACGATGCAATAGGATTGGGGCTGTTGACCAAACCAGGAGTCTAAAAACAGAACCTGAAACAAAGCACAAGTGTTAACATGTCTAAGGATGGGCACGGTACAGAAAAAAATGGCAGTCCATTGCGGTTCAGAGATCCATGGGGTTTATGGACCCCGGACCATGAATCTCCACATTTAACAGACCGAGTTGTGGTCCATTTGGTCCGTGGTGCTATGTGACTTACAAAGGTAATGCATTCCCTTTAAATGCCGACATGGAGCTTACAAATTTCCTGGAAGGGTCGTGGAAGGTCCATGTCAGTGGGATGGCATGGACCATGAACTGGGCCCCAAATTAGGTCCATGGTCCGGTCCGTGCTCATCCCGAAACATGACACATTGTGGTGCAACATTCCATAGCAGGATCCTTTATACTTTCCCTTTCTCACCAAGGTAGATTACACAGCATAAGCCAATACAATCAGCAGGACCTAATAAACAATGCAATAGGATTTGGATCCAGATATTTGCAGAACTTTGAAACAGCCTAGAAGAAGAAGAGGAGGAGGAGGAGGAAGAGGAAGAAGAAGAGGAGGAGGAGGAGCAGGAGAGGATTTATACCCCGCCCTTCACTCGAAGTCACAGCGGCTTACAAACTCCTTTCCCTTCCCCTCCCCACAACAGACACCCTGTGAGGTAGGTGGGGCTCAGAGAGCTCCTCCAAGAACTGCTCATGAATGAACTTGTGACTGACCCAAGATTGCACCAGCAGCTGCTTGTTGAGGAGTGAAGAATCAAACTCGGTTCTCCCAGATTAGAGTCCAAGCTCCTAACCACCACACCAAACTGGCTCTTAAACCCAAGCGAGCATTAAATCCCAAGAGGTCTCCTGTGGTTTGGGTTATTTCTCCCGCGGAGTCGTCCCTTTTTGGAGATGCCATTTTCTGCACACAAAAAAAAAAAACAAACCCAAAACCTTGGAATCTTGCTCCTTCTAGCAAAGATGAGGCCATTCAGGAGTGACTTTGTAGTCAGTACAGCGTTAGCCCAGGGTATCTAAATGTGGTTTTGAGCCACATCTTTTTCTGTTCCAGTGTGGGCTTGATAAAACAATGGAGTGAATGCTAGATGCAGAATGGGCCATAGTAACTTACTGAGCCACCTCTGGGGACTGGGGGGGGGCATCATATTATGATGGTTGGAGTCCTATCTGGGGGTCGGTCTCAGAAAGTGGTGCTGGGGGATTCCTGCTCTGCCTCATGGCCATTGGACCGGTGGGGTTCCTCAGGGTTCGGTTGTATTCCTCATATAATTGAATATCTGTGTGAGGCTGCTGGGAGAGATCATCAGGTTTGGCCTGGGGTTGTCACAGCTATGCAGATGTTTGCCAGTTCTGCCTTTCTTCTCCACCCAAATCCAAGGATGCTTTTCATGTTCTGAACTGGTGCTTAGAGTCAGAAATGGGCTGGTGAACAAAGTGAAATTTAACCCTGATGGGACACAGGTTCTCTGGGTTAGTAGAAAGGCAGGCCTGGGATGTGAGATCTCTCCCATCTTGGATGGGGTTAGAAGAAGAAGAAGAAGAGGAAGAGGAAGGGGGGTTGGTTCTATACCCCATCCTTCACTCGGATTCTCAGAGCGGCTGACAATCTACTTTCCCCTCCCCACAAAAAACAGGATTGAGTAGACGCGGGGGAAATCGCACTAAGCTGCGAGGCAAAATGCGGCTGCGCAGCAGCTTGTGTGAAATTGATACCTACCATCGGGGCAAAAGGGAAGAGTGAGCCCAGAGCAGCGCTAGTGGGAAATCACCCCCTGTGAGGTAGGTGGGGCTGAGAGAGCTCTTTCGAGAACTGCTCATGAGAGAACAGCTCAGAGAGAACTGTGACTAACCCTAAGCCAGGTTCTTAGCTGGGGGTACTACTTGACCCAGCAGTCACCTTAAAAAAACCAGGTGGTTGTGGTTGTGGTGGTCCAGAGTGCATTTGCTCAGCATTGGCTGGTGCGTCAGCTGCGTCCGTTCCTGATTCAGTCGAATCTAGCCTCAGTGATTTATCCCTTAATTACAGCTAGACTGGACTTTTGCAAGGCACTCATCTTGGGGCTACCCTTGAAGACTGTTTGGAAGTGGCAGCTAGTGCAGAACACTGCGGCGAGACTGCTGGTCAAGGCCAGCTATTGGGAATATGTGACCCCAATATTACAACGGTTACTGATGTTCTCCCAAGTCCAATCCAAGACATCAGTTTTGACCTTAAAAGCCCTATATGGTTAGGGATCAGGATTTGAAGGACCGTATTCTCCCATATGTTCCTGCCTGGGTACTAAGATCACAGGGAGAAGTACTCCTGACTGTTTGGTGGGTACACAAAACAGGGCCTTTTCGATGGTTGCCCCACAATTATGGAACAACCTCCCCAGGTCCTCTCATTTTTGATCCTTAGGAGGCAGCCGAAGACGGTTTTACTTAGGACCACATTTGATCAGGGCAGTCCTAAATTGTACTTCAATTTTTGGTTTTTTAATTTATTTTTAATCCATTAAAACAATCAAACAAGGAAAGGAAATATAAAATACAAAGACACAACCAATAAGTTATCAGCCTAGGGCTATTATGCTATTAATTCAGTCTGTGCTATTGGCAGGTCCATCCTTTGTAGAGCCTCTCTGACTATGGTAAGTCTAATTCAGGTGTGTATCTGCTTTTCTGCAGAAAAAAGCAAGTTTCCAGTAGTACCTTAAAGACTAACAAAATCTGTGGCAGGGCATAAGTTTTTATGAGTCACTGCTCACTTCTTCAGATCCTTCAGGTATCTGAAGAAGTTAGCAGTGTCTCACAAAAGCTCACAAGTTTGTTAAGTTTTAATCTGTTTTAAACACATTTTTTTTAATATTCTAGCTTTATGGTTTTATTCCTCACTGTATTTTCTGGCTTCTTAGTTTGTAATGGCCTATGGCTATATGGGGCTGTGGTGGCTCAGAGGTTAAGACGCTGAACTGCAGACTGGAAGGCCGGTAGCTCGACAGTTCGAGACCTGAGTGTCACATGACGGAGTGAGCTCCCGTCTCTGGCCCCAGCTCCTGCCAAACTAGCAGTTCAAAAGCAAGAAATTGCAAGTTGATAAATAGGTACCGCTTCAGTGGGAAGGTAACAGCATTCCATGCACCTCGGCATCTAGTCATGCTGGCCACATGACCATGGAGATGTCTTCGGACAGTGCTGGCTCTTCGGTTTAGAAACAGAGATGAGCACCACCTCCTAGAGTCGTAGTCGACTGGCTTTCAAAGCAAGGGAAACTTTTACCTTTTTATGGCTATATACAATAAACTATTTGACTGACACAGAAGCTCCTCCCCTTCCACCAAATTTTGTTAGTTTTTAAGGCACTACAGGTCTCCTGCTCTTTTCTGCTGCTACAGACAAACACAGCTACCCATCTTGATCTATCTGCTCTTCTGGTACGCTGCTGATTTCACATAAATCTCCTGTCATATGTGGTTTTTTTAAAATAATAGAATCTGTTTTATTTATATTGTAAACCGTCTTGAGATCCTCAAGGAAGAAAAGTGCCTAATAAGAGTGTTTAAATTAAATTAAATTAAACAAACAAATATGTAAAAGCAGGACTTCCATGAGGCCATGACACTTCTATGGGACCAGTCTTTCTGCACCCATCGATGCAGCAGTCAATCGTTGAGAACTGGTTTGGTGTAGTGGTTAAGAGCGTGGACTCCAATCTAGGAGAACCCATGCAGCTGCTGGTGTGACCTTGGGTCAGTTACAAGTTCTCTCAGAGCTGTTCTGGAAAGAGCAGACCACCACAACCACCTGGTTTTTTAAGGTGACTGCTGGGTCGAGTAGTACCCCCAGCGAAGAACCTGGCTTAGGGTTAGTCACAGTTCTCTTGGAGCTGTTCTCTCATGAGCAGTTCTCAAAAGAGCTCTCTCAGCCCCACCTACCTCACAGGGTGTCTGTTGTGGGGAGGGGAAGGGAAAGGAGATGGTAAGCTGCTCTGAGGCTCCTTTGGGTAGTGAAGGGCGGGGAATCAATCCAATCTCCTCCTCCCCCTCTCCTCCTCTTCTTCTCTTCCTTCTTCATGGACAAAAAAAGAACACAAACTAATCTGTGCAGTCATATGGTAGGGAGGGGAAGTTTGAGTTTTTGGTTTCTCTCTCTCCCTCTCTCGCTCTCTTTGCCTGGCACATTATTCCGCAGCCAATACATCTGCTGCACAGATTCGCAAGATGAAAGGAGCTCTTGATAAAAAGGGCATCCTGACAAAATCAGTAGCGGCATCTTTTATTAATGAGCAAAAAAAAGTATAGAAGCCAAAACGGTACTTCGGAGCAGGGCGTGTGTGTGTGTGTGTGTGTGTGTGAATGTACTCGACTCCCTCTTCCTCTGTAACACTTCAAGATAAACAATGCCTGCGTGGCAGTAAAATGTTCCTTTTATTCAATGGGCATGATTAAAACTGGAGAGCCCTTTCACGCTATTATGTTCAACTATGTGCTAGGGAGGAAAAAGCTGGTGGAGAAGGAAAAAAGTTTGGGGAAACTAGGTTGTTGTTGTTGTTGTTCAGTCGCACAGTCAAGTCCAGCTCTTCGCGACCTCATGGACCACATCACACCAGGCCCTCCTGTCTTCCACACCAGGCCCTCCTGTCTTCCGCCATCCTCTGGAGTTTCCTCAATGTCATGTTCGTTGTATCTATGACACTGTCTAACCATCTCATCCTTTGCCATCCCCTTCTTCTTTGACTTTCAGTCTTCCCCAGCATCAGGGTCTTCTCCAGCGAGTGCTCCCTTCTCACTTGGTCGTCAAAGTATTTGAGATTCAGCTTCATTATCTGGCCTTCCAGGGAACAGTCAGGGTTGGTTTCTTTCAGGATTGACTGATCTGATCTCCTTGCAGTCCAAGGGACTCTCAAGTCTTCTCCAGCACCATAATTCAAAAGCATCTATTCTTCGGCGCTTGGCCTTCCTTATGGTCCAACTCTCGCAGCCATATGTTACTACTGGGAATACCACTGCTTTGAAATTACTACTGGGAATACCATCGCTTTGAACGTATAGACTTTTATTCGCAGGATGATGTCTCTACTTTTTATTATGTTATCTAGGTTTGTCATAGCATTCCTCCCAAGGAGCAGGCATCAACCCACTCCAGTATCTTTGCCAAGAAAACCCCGTGGGAAACTAGGCAGATTGTACAATCCCCACACATGCCATGCATTCATGCACGAGAACGAGCACACGTTGAAGACACTTGTTAATGGAGGTGGGGTTATCTGGGGACTCTTCCCAAGTGTTGTACGCTTGCTGTTCATTCTGGAGGATGAGTCTATCAGTGACTACTAGGCATGGTGACTAAAGGGCAGTCATGTACAGAGGCAGTCAGCCTTTAAATCTCAGTGCCAGGAAGCAACATAGAGAGAAGGCCTTGGCCTCTAAGCCCTGTTGATGGAAATCCAGAGGAACTGGTTGGCCACTGTGTGAGGCAGGATGCTGGACTAGATGGACCTCTGGTCTGATCCAGCAGGGCTCTTCTGATGTTCTTATCAAGGGAAAGCCTTGGCCTCTCTGCCCTTTTGTTGGCCCTCCAGAGGAATTGGATGGCCACTGTGTGAGAGAGGATGCTGGTCTAGATGGACCTCTGGTCTGATCCAGCAGGGCTCTTCTGATGTCCTAATCAGGGGAAGGCCCCGGCCTCTCTGCCCTGTTGTTAGCCCTCCAGAGGAACCAGTTGGCCGCTTTGTAAGATGGGATGCTGGACTAAATGGACCATTGTTCTGATTCAGCAGGGCTTTTCTGATGTCCTAATCAGGGGAAGGCCTTTGCAGCTATGCCCTGTTGTTGGCCCTCCAGAGGAACTGGTTGACCCCTGTGTGAGACAGGATGCTGGAGTAGATGGACCCTCACTGGTCTGATCCAGCAGGGCTCTTCTGATGTTCTTACCAGGGGAAAGCCTCAGCCTCTGTGCCCAGTTGTTTGTCCTCCAGAGCAACTGGTTGGCCAGTGTGTAAGACTGGTGCTTTACTAGATGAACCATTGGTCTGATCCAGCAAGGCTTTACTGATATCCTAATCAGGTTGGGGTCTGGGCCTCTATACCCTCTTGTTGACCCTCCAGAGGAACTGGTTGGCCACTGTGCAAGACAGGATGCTGGACTAGATGGACCCTCACTGGTCTGATCCAGCAGGGCCCTTCTGATGTTCTTATCGGGGAAGGCCTCAGCCTCTCTGCCCTGTTGTTGGCCCTCCAGAGAAACTGGTTGGCCACTGTGTGAGCCCAGATGCTGGACTACATGGACCACTGATCTGATCCAGCAGGGCTCTTCTTATGTTCCCTCCAAAGAATGAATGGGAGAAATTACAGAGGTGCTTTTGGGTGACTACCCAATGTCTAGGGCAACATCCAATCACATTGCTAGCCCAGGAAGCACCTAACCAATCACTATCAGCAAGCTCCCTGAGCGGGAACGTCCATGATTGGTCCTTCCGTATACAACCTTATTGGTTGGTAAATGTACAGTAGGCATGGCTACATTAGCCGGGAGAGTTTAAAAGCAGGACAGCTGCAATGTAAAAGCTGTTCTGGCTACCAGGTTTTGATCCGTGTTGGAGTTGTGTTTGAGTTGTTGAATAAAGCTGAATCTTTGCTGAATCACTCTCCGACGACTTTGTTAAGTGAGTGACTTAACAACAAGGATCTGGGAGACCCGAGTTCGAATCCCCAGTCTGCCACAGATGCTTGCTGGGTCACCTTGACTCTCTCAGCCTCATCTAACTCACAGGGTTGTCGTGAGCATAAAGTGAAAGATGTCACAATGTTCTGAGCTGCTTTGGGTCTCTTTAGGGAGACAAACAGGGAATAAATAAACTAGTACCCTAATAATATTTTGGGGAGAGGCTGTGGCTCAGTGGTAGAGCCTCTGCTTGGCATGCAGAAGGTCCCAGGCTCAATCCCCGGCATCTCCAGTTGAAAGGATCTGGCCGTAGGTGATTGTTGGATCAAGCCGGGTGCAACAGGGAAAGGATATGTACACAGAGGTCACAGAAAACAGAATGGCAGCTTGCTGACAGTGATGTGAAAAACCTCCGCCTGAGACCCTGGAGAGCCACTGCCAGTCTGAGTAGACAAGACTCACTTTGACAGACTTGTCTGATTCAGTATATGGAAGCTTTATGCAATTGGAGAGGGGCTGTGGCTCAGTGGTACTATCTGCTTGGCATGCAGAAGGTCCCAAGTTCAATCCCCAGCATCTCCAGTTTAAAAACTCTGGCTGTAGGTGATATGAAGGACCTTTGCCCAAGATCCTGGAGAGCTACTGCCAGTCTGGGTAGACGATACTGGCTTTGATGGACTGATGGTCTGATTCAGTATCATGCGGCTTCGTCTGTGTTCATGTGTCCTGGATTACAGCCCATCTGTTCTATTCCATCACAATCAGTTGGAGAGAAACAGGAAAGTGTATATCCCAACTCCCACATCTTTATGGCTCTGCCAGTTTTGCGGCCATGCTGCAGAGTGATAAGAGAGAGGAAGAAGAGGATAAAAATGCAGGGGACAGAATATTCCCTGCTGGCGAAAAACTATCTAACCAGAGATGAAGGTCCTATTTCAGCCTTCAGTGCTAGTTTTCTACTTGCTGGGAAGTTTTCTTTTTTCAACACACTGAACATTCCAAAATATGACATACACAGAGAGACTAAAATGAGACAATCCTTTTTACTGCCTCAGGATTCTAAAAACTCGTTCTGCTTCTGAGAGCCAATTTGGTGTAGCGGTTAAGTGCGCGGACTCTAATCTGGGAGGACCGGGTTCGATTCCCCACTCCTCCACTTGCAGCAGCTGGATTATTTTGGGCAAGCCGTAGTTCTGTCAGAGCTGTTCTTGAAAAAGAGCAGTTTCTGTCAGAGCTCTCTCAGCCCCACCTACCTCACAGGGCGTCTGTTGTGGGGAGGGGAAGGGAAAGGAGTTTGTGAGCCGCTCTGAGACTCCGAGTGAAGGGTGGGGCATAAATCCAATCTTCTCCTCCTCCTCCACCACCACCTCCTCCTCCTCTTCTTCTTCTTCCTCCAGAACACGTAAAGGGTTAGTACAGTTTTCCACGCTGTAAGATCTTTTGGGGTTTGGTGTAGACCTATGAACGAGGTAAGAATGGGCTGTCCGACTTTAGACTACAAGTGCAGGATTCAGATAGTTAATCCATACAAAAAAGGAGACATCCCTGCAGGTAGAAAATTAGCATGCCAGGGAGAAGGCTAGGCTAACCGATCAGGTATCTATATTAGATGGAGGGGCGGTGCTACGAAGCCCATCAATTCTGATCCTTAAAAGAAGGTGGGTCAATTTGATTTGCGCCGCTGCACCACCAGCAGACGGAATTTGAACTCCTGACACAAACGGAGTTCTCTCAAGCAGATTTTATAATGCCTTTTCAATTGTACATCAAACAGAGGTACGGCACTGTTGTTTTCAAAAGGGCCTTTTCTCCTCCTGACAATGTACCCAGCAAAGATCTTCAGGATCACAAGAACCTCTCCCCGCTAATGCATCTCATCATTACGGTGCACGCATGATGCTAATGCGGTCATGCTAATAAGACCCTCGAGTGGTTTTCTTATTAGGCACTCCGGCACTCGACTTGCACACGGCGAAGGCTTGATTCATTATTTTTCAATAGCACAGCTGTCTTCCAGTTCTGATGAGTTCAAACCCGTGGAATAAATTAGGAGGAAAGGAGGAAACGGGTCCCCTTCGGAGCTGTGAAGAAAGGCATTTTTCTCCTGGAGGGAGGTTGGCAGGCAGTGGACTACCCCTTCCTACTCCCTCCTTAGTCGAAAGAATGGGAAGTGTTGGTTCAATTGCATGCCAGATTCCAGCCATGGCAATGCTAATTACATGGCTGGGAGAGTCCACTGAGGGATTTGGTGCTACCTGACCTGGAGGTTTCCCCAATGCATGGAGATTTCCCAAAAAGCCTTCCAGGTGTGTCCCAGGATGCCCCTGTGACCTAGGCAGACCAGGTCAAAAGGGGTGGAGACAATGATGTAAAGTGGGTGGAGACAGAGGATTAACAAAACTTCCCTACAAGAGGAAGGTGGTCTCTTTTTTCCTTGGGATGCTGAACTGAGCAGACCTCTTGTTTGAGGTTGGAAACAGGTGACCATTTTGTCTGGACGCCTGTAGAGAGCCAGAAGGTAATGGGAAAGCTTTAGAGATTTTGTAACTTTCTTAGGAGCCTGCTCTAATTTTCACATCTAGTTAGAGTATGTTGAAAGAGGGACAGAAGGATTGCGCTTATTCCTGATTTCTTTTGTTTCCATATTGCTGATCTGGTGTAGCGCTCAAGGATGCTTGTAAACTTTTTCTCTTTTTAATAAATATTTTAATCTGTCGATGCTGGAGGTTAATCTCTGTACCACATCATGCCCACCCTGCTTTTGGACATGCTACTGTGAAAAGGGGGTCCCTAAGGGGGAGGGAAGAAGGCAGGCTGCAAGAGGCCAACCCTCCAGGGAAAACCCAAAGCTGTATTTGGTCAATGTGGCAACCAGGCACTGGGTAGAATCATAGAATCATAGCGTTGGAAGGGACCTTCAGGGTTATCTAGTCCAACCCACTGCACAATGCAGGAAATTCACAAATGCCTCCCCCTCTACCACAACCACAAGGCAGAAAATTCACCAATACCTCCCCCTCCACATCTGTAGTGACCCCTGTTCTATGCCCAGAAGATGACAAAAAAAAAAAAAACCCTCCAAGATCTCCAGCCAAACTGGCCTGGAGAAAAATTGCTTCCTGTCTCCAAACTGGTGATCAGCATTTCACTGGGCATGTAAGAAGAGCCATGTAAGAATCCTTCACAGAATCAGCATTGCTGTCAGATAGCCAATCTAGCCTCTGTTTGAAAACCTCCAAAGAAGGAGAGCCCACCACCTCCCAAGAAAGCCTGTTCCACTGAGGAACTGCTCTGTCAGGAAGTCCTTCCTAAAGTTTAGCTGAAAACTCTTGATTTAATTTCACCCCATTGGTTCTGGTTCGACTTTCTGAGGCAACAGAAAAGAACTCCACACCATCCTCTAGATGACAGCCCTTCAAGTACTTGAAGATGGTTATCATATCACCTCTCAGTTGTTTCCTCTCCAGGCAAAACATCACCAGCTCCTTCAACCTTTCCTCATAGGACTTGGTCTCCAGACCCCTCACCATCTTCATTGCCCTCCTCTGGACACATTCCAGCTTGTCTATATCCATCTTAAATTGTGGTGCCCAAAACTGAATACTCTAGGTGAGGTCTAACCAGAGCAGGGTAAAGTGATACCTTCATGTGATCCAGACACTATACTTCTGTTGATACAGCCCAAAATCACATTTACCTTTTTAGCTACCGCATCACGCTGCTGACTCATGTTCAGTATATGGTCTACTAAGGCCCCTGCCACATTGGGGGGTGTGGTGCTTCAAGGGCCCCTGCCCCATTGGGGGGGGGGGACACTGGCATAGAGACATGCAGCGGCGGGATCACATAGATCCCCTGAGCCGCCGCGCACTTCCTCCCCGGCACGATCAGATGCCGGGGGGAAGCCACTGACAGGGAAGCGAGGCAGCTGAACTGTGCATATGTGAGCATGCGCAGTTCGGCTGGGAGCCAGGATTGCTACGAACGAAGAGCGCGCCGGTGATCCCATGGCCGCGCTTGATGCGGTGTCCTAGGTAAGTCCTCCTCTGGGGGTGGTTCTTTTTTACAGCACGTTATTGGCCTGAAGGGACGGATCAGGGACGGGTGCGAGCCGATTCCCAGATGCTGCGGTGTGCTCGAGCCTGTTTGCTGTGCCCCCAATCCGTCCCTCTCCCAGGCCAAAATCTCCCGTGTGACCGGGGCCTACGACCCTTTTCACACATACCACATGCCAAGACAAGTCTCCCCCATCATATAATTATGCATCTGATTTTTCCTACCTAAATGCAGAACTTTACATTTATCCCCATTGAAATTCATTTTATGTGTTTTAGCCCAGTTTTCCAGCCTGTTAAGATCATCCTGTATCCTGACTCCATCTTCTACCATATTTGCTACCCCTCCCAATTTAGTATCATCTGCAAATTTAAGAAGCGTTCCCTGTATCCCGTCATCCAAATCATTCATAAAGATGTTGAACAAAACAGGTCCCAGGACAGAGGCACTCCACTTGTCACTCCAGGCCTCAGAACTGGTAAAGGGGATTGAGAGCCCTGTTGATTTCATTCAGGACCCCTAAAAGGTACAGGTGGTGGCAGTGAATACCCTAGAGGAAGGAAGTGGAACAGCCCCCTCCAGGAGGTGGCAACCCAAAGAGGGAGCACCGTTGTCATATACAAAAACCAAGTTCCTACCTTTTTTTCTTATATAGAATCAGAAACAAATGAAGTTTTAAAAATACCATCTAAGTATATGAACTTCGTCTTTTACTAAATGTCGGAGTCAATGTTGATATTAATGAGTTTTATATATATTGTTGTATGCTTGCTTGAAAGTTAAAAGAGTTTGTAAGTTAAGGTTTATTTGAAGTGTTTGATATTCTGGTTATTATCCTATGTTTGTATTTAAAAGTTTTTTTAAAAAAAATGTTATTGACCTCAATAAATAAAGAGTTACACAAAAACCAAGTTCCATGTGTTTTTTCCTGACTGTCCATTAATCCCAAATTAAAAGCCTCTGGTTTCAATGGTAAATTAATTTTTTTAAAGTTCTGAATAAGTGAGTGTATTTGTATCCTATTTTTTTTAGCTTTCATACATATCCACCACAAATGATAAAATGTCCCTTCTTTCTGATCACATTTCCAACATTTGTTTGAAATATTTTTGTATGTTTTAGCTATTTTTTTTTTCTGGGGACATATACCATCAGTACATCATTTCTTAAAAGTTCTTCTTCACACTGGAGCTCAACGAAAATTTAAGGCCCTTGAACCACGTATTTTGCCATTGTTCCAACTGAATGCTACATCCAAAATTTTAGCCCATTTTGCAATATAGTCTTTAATCTGTTCTTCTTGTGTCTCAAATTTCAGCAGAAGTTTATACATTTTTGCAATAACATGCTCATCATTTTGACACAATTCTGTTTTAAATTGTAAGTTGTTCAAAACCATAAGATCTCTTATCTACTTTAAATCTGTCTAACATAAAAAACCTCATAATCTCATGCAATCAGGTGTTCTCTTGATTTCATTTTACAGTGTCCACGTGTAAATTCTAATATATCACAATATGTTAACCACTTATGCTTGGTTACCATCTCACATCTAAAAAACTTTTCCTGTGTTAAGAGCCACAAAGGTGTTTTTGGGCATAGCCTAGGTTTATATTTATTCCATATTCTCAGAATAGCATGTCTAATACCGTGATTTTTAGAATCAACATTAACTTTTACTTTATCAGAGAGCCAGTTTGGTGTAGTGGTTAAGAGCAGCAAACTCTAATGTGGAGAACCAGGTTTGATTTCCCATTCCTCCTACACATGCAGCCAGCTGGGTAACCTTGGGTCAGTCACAGGTCTTTCAAAGCTCTCTCAGCCCCACCTACCTCACAGGGTGTTTGTTGTGGGGAGAGGAAGGGAAGGAGACTGTAAGGTGTTCTGAGACTCCGAGTGAAGGGCAGGGTATAAATCCAACTCCTCCTCCTCCTCCTCCTCCTCCTCTTCCCATAAATAAGCGTGCTAATCGAACCTCAAATCTTGATTCTCTAACTCCAACAACCATTTCTTTCTCAATAGGAGCCATTCTTTCATCCACAGCAAGTGGCAAAGTACAATTTCAAGTCAAGTAGACCCAGTCCTCCTTTTTTCTTTTGCATCCTGAAATATTTTATACTTGATACGCGGTTTCTTCCCTTGCCATACAAATTAGGAATACCTTTTTGCCATTGCCTTTTCTTCCTGCTTTTGAGCCTCAGTGTAGCAGAAGTCTTAAGCAGTTTGTTTTGGTGCAGTGGTTTGGTGTAGCCAGTTTGGTGTAGTGGTTAAGTGCGCGGACTCTAATCTGGGAGAACCAGGTTTGATTCCCCACTTCTCCACTTGCATCTGGCTGGATGCCCTTGGGCAAGCCGTAGTTCTGGCACAGCTGTTCTTGAAAAAGAGCATTTTCTGTCAGAGCTCTCTCAGCCCCACCTACCTCACAGGGTGTCTGTTGTGGGGAGGGGAAGGGAAAGGAGTTTGTAAACCACTCTGAGGCTTCTTTGGGTAGTGAAGGACGGGGTATAAATCCAGTCTCCTCCTCCTCCTCTTTTTCTTCTTCTCAGTCTCCATGAGTAAAACACCACACAAAAAGAATCCACTAACCACTTTATGTATGACCACCACCAGATTGCTTTCTTGTAGTGTTTTATGAATGCAGCCCATGTGAATCTGCACATATATGGTGTGATCAGGTATATGCCAATGCACACATAAGTCTAAGTAATATGGGGATACATGAAGGAACTGAAAACTGCCCCTACTGCTCAGTGACCTGGGACCCACACCTTTGAAGGGCCGTCTCCTTCCCCTACATCCCTGTGCTCCAGGTACGGTCATCAGGCAGCCATCTGTTGGCTATTCCCACCGCTTAGGGTGGCTCATCCGGTATCGACCAGGGCCCGGGCCTTTTCTATTGTGGCTCTGGCTCCATGGAATGACAGAGGTCTTCACTTGATAAGAACCTCAGAAGAGCCCTGCTGGATCAAACCAGTGGCCCATCTAGTCCAGCATCCTGTCTCACACAGTTGCCAACCAGTTCCTCTGGAGGGCCAGCAACAGGGCAGAGAGGCAGAGGCCTTCCCCTGACTTGGCTCTGGGATTCAGAGGCTTAGTGCCTCTGAATGTGGAGGCTCCCCTCAGTCACCAAGACTAGTATCCACTGATAGACTTTTCCTCTGTGAAACTATTTAATCCTCTTTTAAAGCTGTTTATTCCTGTAGCCATCAGTATACCCTCTGGCAGGGAATTCCACCTTTTAATCACTCTCTATGTAAAGTAGTATTTCTTTTTGTCCATCCTGAACCAGCAGCTTCATTGGAGGCCCTCAAGTTCTAGTATTTTGGGAGAGGAAGAAAAAGTTCTCTTTGCCTACTATCTCCATCCCATGCATAATTTTATCAACCACTATCATGTTCCTCCTTAGTCATCTCTTTCCTAAACAGAAACGTCCCGGACTCTTCCCACATAGGGAAGGGGCTCCAACCCCCGAATCATCTTGGTCGCCCTCCCTCTGCACTTTTCCCAGCTCTGCAATGTCTTTTTGGAGATTATGCATATTTTCATCAACCTCTGTCATGTGCTCCCTCTAAGCTGTGGAGTCTCGTGAGCAAAAATTTTACTTTGTGAGCTACTGGCATGAAAGTTGTGAGCCAGCCATTTGGCTCAAGGGCGGATTAAGGCTCACTGGTGCCCTAAATACTGACCAATCTTGGTGCCCCCCTCCTTTCCACACTGACCCACAGTCTATTTTCGTTGTTGACCTGTCTGACCAGATATACAATGCAGGCTGCAGCAATATAAAAATTTATTCATATGATAACACAGTATACTGTACAAACTAAGTCAAGCTTGGGCTACATAAAGTTCTTTTCACCCTTTTCCCAACTTTGTGGTGCCCCCTTTGGCCCTGGTGCCCTAAGCATGTGCTTAGTCTGCTTAATGGTTAATCTGCCCCTGATTTGGCTACTGCATAAATTAGCTTGTTCTGGAGCCCTCCTTCCTGAGTGAAGGCAAAAATGTGTGAGCTGGAGTCTAAAAACCTGTGAGCTAGCTCACACTCACTCATCTCAAAGGGAACACTGTCCCCCTCTTAGTCGTCTCTTTCCTGTCTCGCTTTTCTGTCCTTACAAAGGCTACTAAGGCAGTTAGCAATTGAAAATGCACATGATAAAAATGATATTTTAAAACCATGAAAATCAGCTCCTCCTTCCAAACACATATCATTGAAACATTAAAAAGCAGAGCTTTTAAAAAGAGTTAAAATAGATACAAAACTGAGTTAAAATGCTTCTTCAAGCAGCAGCTGGATGAACCCTTGTTGGGGATGCTCTAGGCTGATCCTGCACTGGGCAGGGGGCTGGACTAGATGGCCCCTTCCAGCTCCGTGATTCTAAGATGCTACTTACAAAACATAAAAACAAAAAGCAAATAGTTAGGAATAAATAAACAAAACTTGAAACTCTCCCCCCCCCCCCAGAGGAATGGCAGATTCTTAAAGAAGGATTTTCCCTCTGGAAATCAGCCCGGTTAAGTTGAAACGTCAAAAATCCCAGGAGAAATTCAGATAGGAAATGGGAGATAAGCTACCATTTCTGGAGGAAAATCTGACACATTTCACTCTCTTTTTTAGACCTCGCAGTGTCCGTTGCAAATGCAAACCTGGGGGAGGGAGGGGAGTAAATGTGTATTCAAACACCTAGCACAAAATATATTCTAGGCCTGAAGGGTGTGTGTGTGTGTGTGGGGGGGAACAGGATGGAAAGAAATCGATACACATTTGTCCTGAATATCAAGCAGTTCCCTTGGGGTGCTCGTAGCTTTCCGCAGTAAAGCGTTGGAGCTCTTCTGCCCCCCTTTCTTATGCCAAATGTATATTTAATCCACTGAGCATGGATCCGCTACACATACTCTGCTCTGAAATGGACTGACAGTTCGGGGGTGTTTGGGTATAAATGAATTATGCGCCCATTTGCCACTAAAATCAGAGCTCCGGACCAAAATCAGATTAATCTTTCCTTTTTAAAAAGACATTGGGGCTTTCTCCTCCCCCTCCAGCCACAAACTGGCTGGTTTCTCCCCTGCCCTGTAAATAAAATTGACATTATCTTATTCTGCTTCTATTTTCTCCTGATCAAAATATGATTATGCCTAATGGTACCCCGTCCAGCGGGCTGGGGTTATACGAGATGTGAAAGCTTATTGATGTATTCAATTATGGATCGCCAGAGCTATTGTCTGGCAGGCAGAGAGCGTCCTTATTGGCTCATTCGATGGGTACATTTCTGGCTAACAGAGTCATAACTTCCCCCATTACTCGCCTTATGGGTGGAAAACAGAAAATCTCTCACAAGAGGCCGATGTCATTATCAAGCCATCTCCATCTTGCAGAATAGCCTAATTTTTTAACGAGATTAGAAAGTGAAGGGTAAGCGCCTAATGCAATATCTCGATTACGGGGTTCTCTGCCCTATGGGAACTTTGCATACTCTGTGGTGCCTTTCAAACCATCTCGAGGGTCTCGGACAAAGAGGGAATCTCTATGGGGATAAGAACAGGGGACGGTCATTGTGATGATTCCATTTTTGGTGTGTGTGTTTCTTTAAATGTTTAGTTTGACTGCAGTAATATGAGAAGAGTGATAGAGGGAGAAAAGTGTGATGTGATTGGCTGATGACTGAGAGTGGGGGAGGAGGGGTGTCTATGAGGTGATTCTGTGTGTGAAGTTTGGAGAAAGGATAGTCTGTGTGACTATGGGAGTTTGAGTTTATTCTGTGTGAATAAGACAAACAGTTTAGTCTGTGTGAGTACAAGAATTGAGTCTATTCTGTGTGAATAATACAAAGAGTTTAGCCTGTGTGGCTATATATATGAGAAAGAGAGATCAGACTGAGTGTCTAAGCCTGTCAGAGTGGAGTATTGCCAGTTATATTTACAAGTTCCTTTCTTCAGTAACAGTTCAAAATAACCAGAAACCTATTTTGTTCTTTAGTAAATAAATAATTATTTATTTAAACTTATCTCAGCAATCAGAACAGTCCTTCCTCAGGGCCACATAGTCCTCTGAAGCACCCAGACACTGGGTCATTCTACCAAAATAGAGAGAGTTGGAATTTTTAATTCCTGATGGCAGCAGAGATCTACCCAGTTCATGTACACAGAGTGTGTTATAAAGGAGAAACCATCTCCCCAATAAGCGAGGACACTACAATCATTTTTCTTAAAAACAAGATATGCACCCAGTAAGGAATTTCACCCAATTAAACCCCGTTTCAGTCGAGGATAGCCTTTGAAGACTAATGTATTAAAGCAAATCTTTTCCTCGGCCTCAGATATTTCTACCATACTGATAAAGATTTGCCAGACCCATTAGACCTTTGAGCTACAATTCTATCAGGCATTATAAGGATGCATACCAGGAGCCTACCGACTGCAGGATCATTTTTAACCCTCCTCCCAAGTATCTAGGATGGTGTGCCATCCGAAATCACCATTAACTGAATGCATATCACCCATCTTGCTGAACCCTTGGTCCTCAAGATGATGAAAAAGCACTGCCGACCTCTTGAAAGCTGTGTGCCTCTCAATGAAAGGCAGAAGAAAAAGAAAAGTGAGAAGGAGAAGAGGAGGAGGAGGAGGAGGAGGAGATTGGATTTATATCCTGCTCTTTGCTACCCAAAGGAATCTCAGAGCGGCTTACAATCTCCTTTTCCTTCCCCTCCCCACAACAGACACCCTGTGAGGAGGTGGGGCTGAGAGAACTGCCCTTGAGAACTGCCCTTGAGAGAACTGCTCCGAAAGAACTTGTGACTGATTCAAGGTCACACCAGCAGCTGCATGTGGAGAAGTGGGGATACAACTCCCAGATTAGAGTTAGCACTCTTAACCACTACACCAACCTGGCAAGTCAGATCAGACGGTTCTAACCTTGATAGTATTGGATATTGTAACTCTGCATGCAAGAGGATTTGGGAGGAAAATTAAGAGAAGTTTCTCTCTTCAGTACACTTAGCAGTTTGCCCCACCCTCCTCTCATAGGTTAGATGTTGAGCCTCTTTGGTGCTTGCTTGACTTCTGTGTTTCATCTTATATATGGGACCCCTCTTCTTCTCTCCCTTACCTGGGCTTGGAGCTGTAGCAAGTTAACCTTTCTGGAAGTTAATCTGTTCACAATAAGTTAAATGTACCTGCATGAATATTTCCTGTAAGATGTGCTTCTATTTTTGTAAGTAAAATTTATCTCTCTTGTTACCATTGGATTCAGATCATCTTTCTAATTTGTTTCAACAGCATTCTGCCCTCAACCGGGAAATGCAGACGATCAGGGATACTGCAAAATAAATAAATAAATCTGTGCTTCCATAGCAAACAATGGCTCAACATAAAGGTTCCCTTGTTCGAAAGCCAGTCGAAGCCGACTCTAGGGTTGCGGTGCTCATCTCCATTTCAAAGCCGAAGAACCAGCACTGTCCGAAGACATTTCCGTGGTCATGTGGCCAGCATGACTAAACACCAAGGTGCACGGAACGCTGTTACCTTCCCACTGAAGTGATACCTATTTATTTACTTGCAATTTCTTGCTTTCGAACTGCTAGGTTGGCAGGAGCTGGAACTAGAGATGGGAGCTCACTCTGTTATGTGGCACTTGAGTCTCAAACTGCTGAAGTACCGACCTTCCACAGCCTGCAGTTCAGCATCTTAACCACTTGAGCCACCGCAGCTCCTTACACACACACACACACACACTAAGAAAAAGACCAGTTTTGGAAATAAATACAATGGCCTCTAGAAAGAGGCTCTGGGCGGGTGCCCCAGCCTTGGACACTCAGTGTCAATTTGCTGTGGTGACCTCAGCAGGGTATAATGACACTGAGTCCACCATTTTCTCCAGAGGAACTGATCTCTGCTACCTAAAGAACAGTTGTAATTTTGAGTGATCTCCAGCCCTCACCTGGAGACTGGCAACAATAGTGCCCCATAAGGGAATGGTTGGTTTGGAGGGTGGAGTCCTTTGTACCTATCCGAGGTCCCACCCCTCCTGAAACCTCACCCTCTCCAGGCTCCATCCCTCACATCTCCAGGAATTTCCCACATGGAGTTGGCAACCCTATCTCCTTCCCAGTCAATGATCCACCTACCTTTATTTCCCCCTCACTCTTCAGCTTTCCCCCCCCCACACACACCTGCAGCCTCTCCCGTGCTCTGAAGCCCTGACTGCTACATCACATTGACTGTCATACGGGGGCCACCTCAGCAGCATATAAGGATACAGAGCTCACCATTTTCTCCAGGGGAACTGATGCTTGTAATTCTGAGTGATCTCCAGCCCTCACATGGAGATTGGACACATTTTACCTCAGAACAGCAAACTGTTTAGAATGTTAGAGGCAAAAGCCAATCAAGTCACATATGCAAATTCCAAGCATCAGGGTCTTCTCCAGTGAGTGCTCCCTTCTCATTTGGTGGCCAAAGTATTTTAGCTTCAGTTTCATTATCTGGCCTTCCAGGGAACAGTCAGGGTTGATTTCTTTTAGGATTGACTGATTTGATCTTTTTGCAGTCCAAGGGACTCTCAAGAGTCTTCTCCAGCACCATAGTTCAAAAGAATCTATTCTTCGGCGCTCGGCCTTCCTTATCGTCCAACTCTCGCAGCCATACATGACTACTGGGAATACCATTGCTTGGACCATGCGTATTTTTGTTGGCAGGGTGATGTCTCTACTTTTTATCATGCTGTTTAGGTTCGCCATCGCTTTCCTCCCAAGGAGCAGGCGTCTTTTAATTTCATGGCTGCAGTCACAGTCTGCGGTGATCTGGGATCCCAGGAACGTGAAGTCTGTCACTACTTCCACGACTTCCTCTTCTATTTGCCAGGGAGTGATGGGGCCGGATGCCATGATCTTAGTTTTTTTGATGTTGAGCTTCAAGCCCACTTTTGCGCTCTCCTCTTTTACCCGAGCAAGAGGCTCTTTAGGTCCTCTTCACTTTCTGCCATTAGAGTGGTATCGTCTGCATATCTGAGGTTGTTGATCTTTTCCCCAGCTGCTGCAGGGGAAAAACCGTCATTCTGGGGGAAGGGTGAGTAGTGTAAGGTCACTTGTGATAGTGAGCTAGGAGAAGTATATTTAGACGCGTTAGGGCATTTTATTTCTTTTCTTTTCACCCACTTACTGTTATTATTCTGCACCTTGTTGTTTCACCTCCTATAAAATAAACCTTTTTCTTGTTTCACTCTGCCTGGTCCTCACGCCTGTTATTCGGCCTGAAGGGAGGTCTGAAGGTCTTGGAAAGGTACTCTGGGCCTTCTCAAGGGAACCTAAATCCAGAGTGGTGGCAGCATCAGGTGACACCCCACCTGAGTCGTGACAGAGGCAAAGGCCAATGAGGCTGCATATGCAAATAACCTCTGTGTTCTGACTGGCTATGGGGAGGGGGAGGAACAGCAAACTGTTTAGAACATTGGAGGTGAGACTCAAGCAATGCAGCTAGTGGATAGGGACAGATTCTGAGTGACACACCAGGGCGCCAACCAATTCCGGAACGTGTGGAATGTTCTAGAGAAGTGCCACTACCATTCGTCATGAGCGAGAAAATGATGCGGGTGGGAAGCGAGGCTGTTTTCCCCAGGCCAAAATGACGCACATTTGTGCGATCAGACTTCTGCCTGCACACCCTGCAGTTTAGGATAATAGTAGCCTTTCTCTGGTGGCTTTTTTCCACGCTCCTGCGGCGCAACAAGACGCCCTGCCAATGACTCCGGGATGCTGGACAGATGTTTCTGTCTGATCACGCCTCTTTACTCCAAAGAGGAATCGCACCATTGCCACCACTTTTGGTACATATGATCGCACATTTGACCAATAGATAGACCAATGATCTGATTCAGTAGACAAGAGCTTCCTGGGGGCTCAAGCATACTCCTAAAAGAATCTTCTCAGCATCTTCATCACTCCACTTCCCAATATTTATTTGCATGTGGGAGGGAGTTTTGGTACAAAGCGAATACATAAACCTGCAGTACAGCAAAAATCCTGTCTCTAGAAAAGCCCATTCCTGTAACTTTATCAATAAAAAGGAGATTCCAGCTGTTTTCAAATTAACAATTTTTTCCCAGGGTCCTGTCAAAGCTGATTTATGGCAACCCCAGGAGTTTTCAAGTCAAGAGACATTCAGGGGTGGTTTGCCATTGCCTGCCTCTGCATAGCAGCCCTGGACTTCTTCGGTGGCCTCCCATCCAAGTACTAGCCAGGGCTGACCCTGCTTAGCTTCCGAGCTCTGACGAGATCGGGCTGGCCTGGGCCATCCTGGTCAAAGCAAGAGATGTTCAGAGGTGGTTTCCCATTGCCTGCCTCTGCATCAGAACACTGGACTTCCTTGGTGGTCTCCCATCCAAGTACTGCTTAGATTCTCAGATCTGACGAGATCAGGCTAGCCCGGGCCATCCAGGTCAGAGTAACGATGGAAATCACCATCAAGTCTCAGTCAACTTAGTGTGACCCTAGAGTTTTCAAGGCAAGAGACAAACAGAGGTGATTTGCCATTGCCTGCCCTCTGCGTAGCAACCCCAGACTTCCTTGGTAGCCTCCTGTCCAAATACTAACCAGGGCCAACTCACTCTCCCCGGCCTCAAAGATATCAGGCTGGCCACGACCAGGGCCAGAGCTTTCTTGGCAACAGCACCACTTTGGAGGAATAAGCTCCCGGAAGGCATCAGGGCCTTGCGGGATCTACCACAATTCCACAGAGCCTGTTAAAACGGAGCTCTTCCACCAAGCATTCGAGCAAACATCAACCAAGTAATATGGGCCAGCCTGAAAAACCAGCAGTGGCTGAACATAGCCTAATTCAAACAGGACAGAGTATCTTATTCCAAGACACTGAAAGGCTGGACAACACATCCAATTACCATGTCAGATTACACCGGGAATCCATTGAAATTCATAAACATAAACACAATTTCAACAGGAAAGAAGAGAGTTTAAAAATAAATAGGGCATGGTTTCCTGTCCTGAAAAACACAAAATGCTCTACATCTTACAGTAGCTCTACAGATAAGATTAGAATTTCAAAAGCTAACCCATATGCAAAAGCACCTCCTCAGGAAAGCTCCTTTCCCACCTTCCTGAGTAGATATAAATTACCTGCCTGCCATTTTTTTTCTTCTCACCTTGACACAGAGAGTACTTCATCTTTCTGTGTTATACCTCTGAGCAGGACTCATTTCATAGAAAAAGAGGTGCAGGAGCTCATTAGCATAACATTAGCATAACTTCTTTGCATATGCCGCACCCCCTGACATCACCGGAAGTGTGTCAGAAGGCAACACCCACTGCTGAGGCTCCACTGGACTGTTTTGGATGGCTAGCTACAGGGAGGGGACCGCAGATCCTTGTGCTCCTTGTGACCCGGGGCTGCTGGGAGTGGGGGGCGGGGCTTGTTGCATGTGCCCGCCCCCTGGGCTCTTTACTGTGGGAGCTCCACTCCTGTGTGCTCCTGCAGGAAATGACCCCTGCCTCTGAGGATGCCACTGGTGAAACATCTGGTCCTACAATGCCAAGACCACGGCCACACAGCCCGGAAAATCTACAACGACTAATCAACCATGTAAGCTAGGCCCTTTAACCCACCCTGCCCGCCTGTTCTAATATCCTCGCTTATACGGAGGAGTGTTGTACACAGGAGCCAAATACCAGCTGTATAACTAGCGCTGACTCTACGGCGGCTGATTCGAACAGTTCCCCCCATCTTACTGTATATAGCACCTCCTATTTTTGATACTACTGTGTTTTTATTATTATTGTTTTATCTTTTTTAGTGCTTTATTGCCAAATGGCCATGTAAGCCACCCTGAGCCTGCTTTGGCAAGGAGGGTGGGGTATAAATTGAACAAACAAACAAACAAACCCTGCACAGCTTCTGAAACCCCATGAAATCAGACTAGCATGGTCAGGGCAAATTAACAAATGCACAGCACATAAGATGTGTTGGTGCTGCTGCCAGCTCTGGGATGGGAAATAACGGGAGATTTGGGGGGTGGAGCCCGAGGAGGGTGAGGTTTGGGGAGGGACGTGAATGTTCACCTTCCAATGCGGCCATTTTCTCAAGTGGAACAGATCTCTGTTGCCTGTAGATCAATTATAACCCCAGAAGATTTTCAGCCACGACCTGGAGGTTGACAGTCTTTCTCACAATACAAGAACTCGTGGGCACTCCATGAAATTTGCTGAACAGTTGGGTTAGAACGGATAAAAGGAAGTACTTCTTCACCCAAAGAGTGATTAACACATGGAACTCACTGCCACAGGAGGTGGCGGCGGCTACAACCATGGACTGCTTCAAGAGGGAATTAGATAAGCATATAGAGCAGAGGCCCATCAGTGGCTCTTAGCCACAAGGTATAGATAGGAACTCTCGGTCTGGGACAAGCGATGCTCTGTATTCTTGGTGCTTGGAGGGGGGGGCAACAGTGGGAGGGCTTCTAGTGTCGTGGCCCCACTGCTGGACCTCCTGATGGCACCTGGTATTTTTGGCCACTGTGTGACAGAGTGTTGGACTAGATGGGCTGGATGACCTTGGGCAAGCCATAGTTCTGTCAGAGCTGTTCTCTCAAGGGCAGTTCTCTCAGAATTCTCTCAGCCCCACCTACCTCACAGGGTGTCTGTTGTGGGGAGGGGAAAGGAAAGGAGTTTGTAAGCCGCTCTGAGACTCTCTTGGGCAGTGAAGGGCAGGGTATAAATCCAATCTCCACCTCCTCCTCCTCCTCTTCTTCTTCTTCTCCTCCTCCTCCTGTCAGAACCCACAGCTAACAACGAAGTACACGCATTCAGGAACGGTTTCAGCAAAGGCAGAACAGCAGGGATAGGAATGCAATAGCAATTAACAAGACACAGAATGAACTCCCCAACCCCCATGGCAGTATAGCTGACACCTCCTCCTCCTCCTCTGAATCTGGAGGTTCCCCTCAGTCACCATTGCTACTAACCACTGATAGACATATCCTTCAGGAACCTTTTTAATCCCTTCTTAAAGCTGTATATTCCTGTGGCCATCACTACAACTGTGGCCATCACTACATCTCCCCAACAGTTCCGTGTCCTCTCCAGCCTGTTTAATCAGAGGAGATCTTGGCTTGATTTCTCAAGACCACAGTGGCCTGCAGAGGACAATTAGATCATTGAGGGACTCCTTTTCTCCAGTATTTGCAGCAAATCACTTGCAATATTGTTGACCTTTAACACACCAGCCTCAGCTCCCAGAAGGCAGAATTACAGAGCGCCAGAGAAGCGACTGGTGAACTCCCTTTTCCCTTCTCTCTGCATTTGATCTGGAAACCTTTAATGAGCAATTGAGTATCTTGGCTTGAAAACCATGGTGGGATCAGGGATGCCAGCCTCCAGGTGGGACCTGGGGATCCCCCGTGTGGCATCCTTGCTTATTGGGGAGATGGTTTTACCTTTAAAACACTCTCTATGTACATAAACATGGTAGATTTCTGCTGCGACCAGGAATTAAAAATTCCAAATCTCTCTCTTTTGGCAGAATGACCCAGGGTCTGGCCACTGAGAACTATGTGGCCCTGAGGAGGGACTATTCTGATTGCTGGGATAAGTTTAAACAAATAACGATTTATTTATTAAAGAACAAAATAGGTTTCTGGGTATTTTTGAACTGTTGCTGAAGAAAGGAAAGAAATATAACTAGCAAAGCTTGGTGTCACAAACAGTCTCCACTCTGACAGGCTTAGACAGTCTAATCTCTCTCTCATACATATATAAACTCTTTGTCTCATTCACACAGAATAGACTCAAACTCCCATAGTCACACAGACTATGGTCTGTCTCCAAACTTCACACACAGAATCACCTCATAGACACCCCTCCTCCCACACTCTCAGTCATCAGCCAATCACATCACACTTGTCTCCCTCTATCACTCTCCTGACATTACTGCAGTCACACTAAACATTTAAAGAAACACAAACACCAAAACAAGAAATCACTACACCCCAGAATTACAGCTCATCTCCAGACTGCAGAGATCAGTGCCCCTGGTGAAAAAAATGATGCTTTGGAGGGGGGATTCTGTGGCATTGTACCCCACTGAGGTCCCTGCCCTCCCCAGGCTCCATCCCACAATCTCCATGAGTTTCTCAACCTAGATCTGGCAACCTGTAGCAGAAAAAAAGAACTTTTACCTGGTCACCAGGCTTCACTTAGGTTCGCTGGGCTGGATGGAAGTCCGGCAGGACACCAGGTCTTGGTCGGAACGAGAAGAGGACACAAGCCTGCAGTACAATCTATTTATTTGAACCTTTCCATAATATATATATTTTAAAAATCTCAGAGCATTCACCAAAAATGGCAGTGTACACAATTAAGAAAGAGACATCTCTTGACCACTAACTGAAGACCCCAAAAGAGCGTTCAGGAGGTGGTGCTGGAACAACAAAACCTTGACAAAAACAAAATACACCAGTACCGAAAGGCCCGGTACTGTCCCCGAGTCAGGGCAGAACCCTGTGTGCGGGGCTGAAATCCCAGTCGAGTCTGTGCCTGATCCAGGCTGTAGTGAACCCCACTCTGACCCACAACCTTGTCTGCCCGTGGTGCCTGCACCGCTCCGCAGGTCCCAGCGTTCGCGGCAAATGCCGACTTATCTGAAGGACTATGAGTGTAAATACTGTTGGAATAACTGATGTACAAAGGTTGATTGCATGTTTGTAAATAATAAAACAATTGGGATGATGGCTTAACTTAGGGGGGAGGAATTGTAATGTATTGAAATGATTACATGAATCACCTCATAGGACTCCCGTGTTAAGCTTCGAGCCAGACCAGGGCTCCTCTGAGCGAACTTCCTATTGGTCGCTTCGTAACAGCGACCAATCAGAACGATACCATTCCCTAGGAGGGAAAGACTCCCATTGGTCCTTAACTAAGCAATCTCATTGGTTGTTAATTGTAAATAGGCGTGGCTACATTAGCCCGGTTATGTTTAAAAGGAGCATAAGCTCCCACTGTTTTCTGTTCTGGTTTCTTACTGAGTTGAGCGCTTGTTCGTTACTCCCAATAAAGCTGAATCACTTGCTGAATCACTCTACGAGTCCTTTGTTAGTGCGATCTAACAGTTTCTTAGTTTCAAGCTTTCAGGTCTGCAGGGAGGCTGAGAGACCAGGTTGACGTCTCCTGACAGCCAAGAGAGTTTAACTTCAACTTCTTCAGAGCCAATATATTCTTATGGTACCACACAGTTTACATATTTTGCATGCCTTATCATACTCCCACAAGGGCTCGTTACACACCTTATGGCAAAGCGGTTCTCCAACAATGGAACTTTGACAGTATTTCTTCCCTTCTGCAAGATAATAAAAGACATACATCAAACATTCCATGGGAATGTCACGAGTGCTCCAGTAGCCTCGGGTTCCCAGGGCTGCGTTGGGCAATACCTCCGAAGGAAGTTTAGAAAACTAGTTCAGGGCCAAAAGTTAAAAACATCAGTAGGTATAGACAAAAAATACATATGTTTATTTCAGAAACATATAAAAACTTGCTAAGGGCCCAAATAAAGCCTCATAAAACGTTCAAAGTGACAAATGCACAGTGTATGACCTGACGCGTTTTGGCTCACAAAAGCCTTCTTCAGAGGTCTAATAGTACAGAATACAAAATACACCATACTGCCTTACAAGTGTAACAGGGGCTTTGTGGCATGGCGAATTTTGTATTCTGTACTCTCTGACCTCTGAAGAAGGCTCTTGTGAGCCAAACATATCAGGCCATACATTGAGGGTTTTTCCGTGCACTTGCCACTTTGAACATTTTATGAAGCTTTATTTGGGCCCTTATGAGGTTTTTTATATTTCTGAAATAAATACAGGGGTCATTTCCTGCAGGAGTGCACTGGAGCGGAGCTCCAGCAGTAAAGAGCCCAGGGGGCGGCACATGCAACAAGCCCCGCCCCCTGCTCCCAGCAGCCCGGGGCCACAAGGCGCATAAGGACCTGCATGTTCCCCCCCCCCAATAGCTAGCAATCCAAAACAGTCCAGTGGCTCCTGAGCGGTGGGTGTTGCCTTCTGACACACTTCCAGTGATGTCAGGGGGGGTGGCATACGCAAATAAGTTATGCTAATGAGCACCTGCACCTCTTTTTCTACGAAACGACCCCTGAATAAACATGTGTACTTTTGTCTATACTTATTCACGTTTTTAACTTTTCGCCCTTGGCGGGGAGGGCGGGGTTATAAATTGAATGAACAAACTAGTGTTCTAAACTTCCTTCGGAGGCTTTTGCTTGGTTGGTTTAGTTTTCCTTCCCCGCTCTTTGTGGCTGCGTTGGGAAATACCTGGAGATTTTTGGGGCGGGGCTTGGGGACAGGAGGGACCTCGGCAGGGTACGATGCCGTCCACCCTCCAAAGCAGCCACTTCCTCCAGGTCAACAGATCTCTGTCACTTGGGGATTAGTTGAAATCCCAGGAGATCTCCAGCCACCACCTGGAGGTTTCGAAACCCTACCGTAGCCGGACCCTTCCCCTTGATGGCCCCATAAAACCATAAACTTCTCCTGCCTCAGGGCTATCAGTTAGGTCCAAGCCTCTGGCCAGAGCAGGTGAGGTTATCGGAAAAAAATCTCTAGGTGTTCAGCCTTGGGGATTCGTGCGTTTTGGCTAAAGGAATGTATGTTATGTGTGGGAAGCAGTTCACAGCCAAGCACCGTTTTGCTACTAGGAAGCAGGCATTGGGCATACTGCAGTGCTTCATGGGAACAGACCAAACTCTGTTTTTGCTACATCTATTCGATATTCCTTATACATAAATGTCCAGGTGTCTCTTCATGCAAAATTCTGCCACACAACCCTACCTACCCATCCTCTGCTGGTGGCTGGGGGGGGACCTGAAAACCCTCGCCGGGAGAGGGTCAGGTGCAATGCCCCCTCTAAGCTGTGAGCAAAAATCCCACTTTGTGAGCTGCTGGCATTAAAGTTGTGAGCAGGTGATTTGACTACTGCATAAATTAGTTTGCTCTGGAGCCCTCCTTTCTGAGCTAAAGCAAAAATGTGTGAGCCAGAGGCTAAAAAACTGTGAGCCAGCTCACACTAACTCAGCTTAGAGGGAACACTGGTCGGGTGAATCTTTCCTATTCTGACATTTCGATGTGCGCAGAGTTTTGTTCTTCTTCAATTACAACTGAACGGGGAGGGGGGAGGCATTGGTAGAACTTGTCTCGTACCGAGCCATCAGGACCTCAAGAGCCACCATGGTGTCCTGGTTCAAGTGTCTCCCCAGGATCTGTGTAGACCGGGTTCGAATCCTTACTCTGCCATGGTCCTCACTCTGCCATGGAAGCTTGCAGGGTGCCTTTGGGGGCCAGGCTCTCTCCCTAACCAACTTCACAGAGTTGTGAGGATTTTTAAAAGGACAGGAGAATGATGCGAGAAACTTTGAGACCCCACTGGGGAGAAAGGCGGGATATGAATAGAGTAAGTAAATAAATAATGTTGTGAACTGTGCAACCGCTTGCGGGGACTACAATTCAGGATTGAGGGCACTGCAGGCAGAGGTGACTGGTGTGCTCTGCAACCACTATTGCCCCCCTCCTAGATGTGTATGCATCCAAGGTGAGCATAAATGACATTTTAAAAAACACACCTGACAGAATCAGGTCTCCTATTTACCTGCCCAGAACAGGGACTGACCCAGCCCCCAACCCCAATGAATTCAGGAGCAGGAGAAAAACAGCTTCCACACAGTGACGTTCTAGGATTCTCCACCTAGTCTCTATGGTTAGGACTCAGTGGAGAGTAGAGGAGGCGACCTGGAGCAGGACTCCGAAACCTTTTCTGAGCCTGGGGCACCTTCAGAATTCTGACACGAAATGGCTGCCACAAAAGAGTGGCCACAAGAGGGGGAGCTAGCCGTAAAAATGGCCGCCACAGTTTACCTCCAGCCCCACAGCAGAGACCCTTGTGCTGTGGTGACAGCTGCCGTCCAAACACCCTTTTTAAAAACCTGCAAAGCTGCATCCTGACCTGGATAGCCCAGGCAAGCCCAATCTCATCAGATCGCGGAAGCTAAGGACGGCCAACCCTGACCAATCTCATCAGATCTCAGAAGCTAAGGACGGCCAACCCTGAAATGTACTTGGAAGGGCGACCTCCAAGGAATACCAGTGCCAGGACACTGAGGCAGGTTGTATCAGGCCACCTCTCTGAAATGTCCTAGCCCCACTAGGAGTCGCCAGAAATCACTATGACTTTCAGGCTCGCAAGCACATACACGCACACACACAAAGTAACCCCCCAATAAATTTTTTTTAAAAAAAAGATCTGCATAGCCAAATCAAATTTCCAATGGCCAATCAGAATCCCTGTTGGGCAAATGCCCCACCTAACTCAACCTACTTTCTAAAAACGCTTGCTGGGTTTCAGGAACCCTGTTGGTGGGAACCAGTCTGCCCACGGGCACCACATTGGGGCCTACTTCATCACCCAGAAGTGACATTACCAGCCTCCCCACACGCCATCCTCCCTGGGCACTGCCCTCAAAATCTCCCTGCGTTTTCCAAGGGCAGTACTGGAAACCCAAAAAAGAATACCTGAGGACAGACAACAACAGACACAAAAGAGAGACAAGAGGAAACACAGCCACCTGTCCCTAAATGAAGAGGACCCAGACTGCACGGAGCTCAACTCCTAACCAGTGTCCCCTCTAAACTGAGTTTGTGAGAGCTAGCTGACAGTTTTTTAGCCGCTGGTTCAAAATATTTTTGTCTTAGCTCAGGAAGGATGGCTCCAGAGCGAACTAATTTATGCCGTAGCCAAATCGCTCCCTCACGACTTTAATGCCAGCAGCTCACAAAGTAGAACTTTTTGCTCACGAGACTCCATGGCTTGGAGGGAGCATTGCTCCTAACTACACCTTAGAAAAGAAAATTCCAGAAGCAGAGCTGCCAACATTTCATGTAAGTGCCAAGCTCTGTTTCACTCTTCTTCCACGTTTAACTGCAAAACAAGGCCTTTAAGTTTAGCTTGAAGCATCAGAGACAAATCCCTGGATAGTATCAGAGACATCTAGACAGCTGCATTACTTTCAATGTGTTTTCCAAAAGAAATATTCTCACTGTAATAACTATTAATCTCTCTTGACTTACACTAAATTTAACATCTCAGTGGCTCATTTTCCGTTGGGTCTGCTCACAGTCACATTCCTCCCAGGAATTGGGTCTCTAGACTTCCCCCTCGTATTTATTTGGTAAGTGCAAGTTATTATGTGAAGTGGAATTACTTGTGACATTTTCCAGAGCTATGAATAATTATGCGACACCATAAACGTGACTGAGTTATTGCATCGCCGTGACATTTCAATCCCTGTGAGAAGTTGATGCGACCCCCTTCCCCTTTCGACAAAACTCCCGACGGAGATGTCATTCTTTAGCACACCCTCTGGAAGCTTCCAGTTTGAACCACTTCTCCTCGCCTCCGGTCTTGAAGGCAAACTGGTAGTATAGTGGTAGAACTCCTGAACTCAGGGATTATCTCCTCAAATGCGTTTTTCACAGGGCAGTCCTGAGCAAAACTCAGTGGTCACAATGGAGAGGAGAAACTATTTGCATGATTGCAATAACTCACAGAATTTCTAAACATTGCCAATATGATGTAGGAGATGCACTTGGAAACAATGGGTAACAGAAGAAGAAGGAGAAGGAGGAGAAGGAGGAGTCAGAGAGTGATTTCAGCAAAAGATCAGCTTTATTCAGCAACTCGTAACTCAACTCCAAACAGATCAACATGAATAGCCAGAACAGCTTTAGCATTGAAGCTGTTCCACTTTTAAACTCTCCCGGCTAATGTAGCCCCGCCTACTATACAAATACCAACCTATGAGGTTGCAGGGATAAAGTCCAATCACAATAGTTCCCGTTCTTGGAACTGGCTGTTGGTGATTGGTCAGCTCTTCCTGGGCTACCAATTACAATTGAAGGATTAGGATCCTAGCCCAGGATGA
>NW_015166597.1:7983-11705 GCF_001447785.1 Gekko japonicus | reverse complement strand
GTGGAGGAGTGGGGAATCAAACGCAGTTCTCCCAGTTTAGAGTCCGTGCTCCTAACCACTACACCAAACTGGCTCTTAGGTTAGGTTTACCAAGCTGTGTGTGACAACCCATGAGAGGTAAGAAGAAGGGACACAGGGTGGGCCATGTCACATGCACCAGGAAAACCAGGAAGTGATGTCAGGTAGACCTTCCAGGTTTTAACCAGAAGTGACATCATGGCACACACAATGCCATTTTTTTTTTGTTTCATTTTGTTTTCACAGAGCGATAGCAAACAATGCAGACTGCTGATAGGAAGTAGCAACGGGACTAGGCCTTCAAGCTCTTCTGGAGTTTCTAGTTTTCCCCCGTATTAAGCAATAACTCCATCTTCCCTTTAGAAAAATAGTGTCACAGTCATTCAAAGGCACAGCAGTGAAACTTTTTGAGCTGAAACACATTTCGACTTTATTACAGCCGCTCGTCCGAGCGACCTGTATTTACAAGGGAGTTCCAAATCTATCAGCTTGGGTTACAGAATCCATTTGGAAAGAGATTAAAAAAAGAAAGTGCGTGTCAAAACATCCCTGTCATGTCTAGTAAATATTTCCGGCATCACCGACTTCACCCCTGGCTTCAGCCGCAAGATCACAGTGAAGGTAAAATGGAAGTCGGGTAATGCGTTTCTTTCCCGTCATTTGATGTTTTCGGACTTGAAAGTGCTGGAACAACTCATTCTTTTTCAAAGCTCCAGGGTTGTTGTTGAAGTTTTTAAATAAGCCATTCTGGTGAAGATACTATCCCTAAATCAAGTTGTGACTCTTCCAAGTGTAGTTTGGATGGGAAGGAGAAATGGGGACTCTATGACACAAATCTGGGTCAAACATGTCCTTTACACCAATTTGTTTATTTGTAAAGGTCTAGTCAGTAGTAAAGATTGGTTTGAAAGCACATGGACAATGGCTGGGAAGTGGGGAGATCTGTAACTGGTCAGAAGAACAAGATGGGTTGCCATGTTAGTCTGTCTGTAGCAGCAGAAAAGAGCAAGAGTCCAGTAGCACCTTAGAAGAAGAAAAGAAGAGATTGGATTTATACCCCGCCCTTCACTTGGGGGGGGGGGTATGTCTTTAAAATCAGGGACTCTGGGGTCTAATGTGGTGCCCTGTCTAGGGATGTCTCTGGGGAAGGTGTGCGGGGAAAGCATTATGAAGGAGGGCCCTAGAGATCTTCCAGAAGAAGAAGAGAAGAGATTGGATTTATACCCCACCCTTCACTTGAAGTCTCAGAGTGGTTTACAATCTCCTTCCTTTCCCCACAACAGACACCCTGTAAGCTCTTTCAAGGACTGCTCTTGAGAGAACAGCTCTGGCAGAACTAGGGCTTGCCCAAGGTCATCCAGCAGCTGCAAGTGGAGGCGTGGGGAATCAAACCTGGTTCTCCCAGATTAGAGTCTGTGCTCTTAACCAAACTGTCTTAAATACTACAAAAATTTGTGGTATTCATGAGCCAGTTGAGTGTAGTGGTTAAGTGCGCAGATTCTAATCTGGGAGAACCAGGTTTGATTCCCCACGCCTCCACTTGCAGCTGCTGGATGACCTTGGGCAAGCCCTAGTTCTGCCAGAGCTGTTCTCTCAAGGACAGTTCTCTCAGAGCTCTCTCAGCCCCCCCTACCTCACAGGGTGTCTTTTGTGGGGGGGGAGGAGTTTGTAAGCACCGCTGAGTGAAGGGCAGGGTATAAATCCAATTTCTTCTTCTTCTTCTCTTCTTCAGATACAACTACAACGGGAGTCCATCTGTCCTTATATCTTTGAGAGTGGAGTGATTTCAGATGCCGAATGACAATAGCAGGCATGATTGGATTAGATGTGAGATGCAGAGTGGAGATATCAGCCTTGGTAATGAGACAGGAAACCTAGGTCTCGATTCAGTCCATGTGGTGCCTGAAGATCTCCTGGAATTACTACTGATCACCATGAGTAGTTTCAGAGGGCAGCCATGTTGATCTGCAATTGAACAGCTACATTCGAACCCAGCATCACCTTGGAGACCAACAAGATTTTCATATGACAAAGGGTGCTTTGACTCTCAAAAGCTTATTCCCCAAACATCTTTTTGGTTGCAAAGCTGCTCAAATCTAACTGACCTCCAGTCTATGCAGATCAGTTCCCCTGGAGAAAATGTCTGCTTGGAATGGTGGGCTGCATAGCCTTGTACCCGGCCAAAATCCACACCGTCTCCACTTCAAAATTTTCAGGAATTTCCTTACCCAGAACTGGCAACTCCAGTGAGCAGAAGAGTCTTCCAGGGTTGCCAACCTCCAGGTGGTGGCTGGAGATTTCCTGGAATTACAACTGATCTCCAGGTGATATTGATTGATTGATTGGATTTTTACCCTGCTCTCCCAGCCAAGGTGTGGCTTGCATAAAATCAATACATAATTTACAATAAAACATGAGTATAAATTTAGATTACAACAATTTTAACAACATTTAAACTGTATGGCACAGTAAAGGGCTAGTAACTTTATTTCCTGAAGGCTGTGATTACTCAGTTCACTCTTCTCACAGTCGGTTCCTCGATCTTTTGATTGTCCTTCCGGCAGCTGACTCAAGCTGTTATTAAACGTTCCGGGGGAACAAAAGATCAGTTCCCAGGAGAAAATGGCTGCTTTGGAAGGTGGACTGTATGGTACCATGTCCCACTGAAGTCCCTCCCCTCCCCAAACCCCACCCTCCTCAGACTCCACCCCCAAAAGCTCCAGGTCTTTCCCAGCCTGGACCTGGCAACCCCAGAGTCTTCTCTTTCGCAAAGATTCTCAAGCCAGCCATGAAACAATGAAAAATATCTGGAAGTCTCACCCCCCAAAAGAGGAAGATTATCAAACTCTTCCTCGAGGGTGTCGAGGGATGGAAATGCAACCCGAAAACAGTTTCTGTCCCGGCAACTTGTTAGGGGACAGGACAGACTTCTGCCATGCCTTATTCATCAGCCACTGCCCTTGAAGTCAAAACATTTTGGGTTTCAGGAAACACACTTTGGATCTTGGTGACAGACGTTCTGAACGCTTTCAAGATATGTAGCGCAACGGAATAACCTAGAAATGGGACCAGACAGGTGGCAGACTTGAAAGACGAATCCACCGAGCCCGGGACATTAGGTGCAGCTGCAGAGGTCGAAATCACCACATGAAGAGCAACCATTACTATTATAGAACAGAAATTGTATCTGAAGAATACATACTGACACGAGGCAAGGATCATCAAAGGGTTCCAAATACAATCTTGATAACGCCATCTTGGACAGCAGATTCCCAGTTACCACTCCACTAGTCCTGCCTTGCGAAGTTGGATAGCTTATTAATGTTCCGTGTCCTCCATTTTGCATTTGTTCTCCTCCCAAACATCAGGAAAAACACAACTTCCCTGCCACATGAAAAACACACAGCCTAACCTCAAAAGTCACTGTCTCAATTCCAGGCATGCTTCTATAGCAGATAATCACACTGCTGTCACCACAAAATATAGTTTTTAGAGACATGATCTCAGACAACTTGGGGCTCAACACAAACATTTGTGCCCACGTACTTTTCAGCTAAGAGAAACAATTCCTAACTATTGAATCTCAGTGAGAGAGAAGAACTACAGATTCTGTAATTAAATAAAATAGCATAAATAGACAAATAAAGTAGTAGCCCAGTTATGAACTGCGTTGCATCAGCGACGTGACATCACTTCCGTGCATT
>NW_015166597.1:2873-7909 GCF_001447785.1 Gekko japonicus | reverse complement strand
TCAGAAAAAAGATAGGAATAAGATAAATGTTTAATTCTTCGATGGCACCAGTATTGATTTCTGCCCTTGACATTTCAGAGTGCTCCTACAGTTCATGAGTGAATATTGTAAGCCGGCTTCTCACATGACAACATTTGCAAATTATAAAGCAATTCTAAATTAGATCTACTAAGAATCCTACTCAGGTCCAGTCAATGGGGCTTGGTCCCAAGAAAGTGCTCTTTGGACTGCAATAATACAGTGCAATCCTAAAGACAGTTCATAGAATCATAGAATCACAGAGCTGGAAGAGGCCATACAGACCATCTAGTCAAAGCAGGATCAGCCTAGAACATCCCTGACAAGGGTTTGTCCAGCCGCTGCTTGGACTGCCAGGGAGGGGGAGCTCGCCACCTCCTCCCCCCCCCCAACCTCCTCTTCTCCAGACTGAACATTCCCAAGTCCCTCAGCCTTTCCTCACAGGGCTTGGTCTCCAGGCCCCCAATCATCCTCGTCGCTCTCCTCGGCACCCGCTCCATTCTGCCCACATCCTTTTGGAAGTGAGGCCTCCAGAACTCCAGAGTTACACCCTTCGAAGTCCACTGGCAGACCTAGAATGACGTTCTATGATTATTTTTTTACACTGCATTCCTATGCAGACTTGCTCCACTCTAAGTCCACTGAAGTTAATGGCCTTAGACTGGAGTAACTCAGCATAGGACTGCACTACTTCCATTGCCTAGGAAAGAGATAAAGTTCCAATCAAAGGAACGTGCTTACAGCCAGGCCCCTGAAGTTAATGGCCTTAGATGTGGGGCATTTTTTTCCCCTTGTGGGGCAGCCAGTATCAGTCACCTGCCACCGCAGCCAAGCCAAGCAATCAGAATCAATTGCTTTAACTGTTCATTCACAGTTTGGGAATGGGAACAGGAAGGAAGGGCAGAGCTGGTGAGGTCACAGGACTGGTGATTCAGGACAAGGCCCAGGAGGGACTGGCTACTGATGGGCAGGGCACAGCGTTGCGCACACCAGACTTGAAGAACCTAAAAACATAAGAGAAGCCAGTGTTGGATCAGGGCAATGGCCCATCCAGTCCAACACTCTGTGGCCAAAAATACCAGGTGACATCAGGAGGTCCACCAGTGGGACCGGGACATTAGAAGCCCATCCACTGTTGCCCCCCACAGCACTAAGAATAGAGAGCATCGCTTGCTCCAGACCGAGGCTAATAGCCACTGATGGACTTCTGCTCCATATGTCTATCCAATTCCCTCTTGAAGCTGTCCATGCTTGTAGCCGCCGCCACCTCCTGTGGCAGTGAGTTCCATGTGTTACTCACTCTTTGGGTGAAGAAGTACTTCCTTTTATCTGTTCTAACCCGACTGCTCAGCAATTTCATGGAGTGCCCACGAGTTCTTGTATTGTGAGAAAGGGAGAAAAGTACTTCTTTCTTGACTTGCTCTATCCCATGCCCAATCTTGTAAACCTTGATCATGTCACCCCTCAGCCATCGTTTCTCCAAGCTAAAGAGCCCCAAACGTCTTAACCTTTCTTCATAGGGAAAGTGTTCCAACCCTTTTATCCTATCCTCCTAGTTGCCCTTTTCTGTACTTTTTCCGATGCTCTAATATCCTTTCTGAGGTGTGGTGACCAGAACTGTACACAGTACTCCAAATGAGGTCGCACCGCCGATTTATACAGGGGCATGATGGCTAATAGCCACTGATGGACCTCTGCTCCATATGCTTATCTAATTCCCTTTTGAAGCCGTCCATGCTTGTAGCCGCCACCACTTCCTGTGGCAGTGAATTCCATGTGTTAATCACTCTTTGGGTGAAGAAGTACTTCCTTTTATCTGTTCTAACCCGACTGCTCAGCAATTTCATGGAGTGCCCACGAGTTCTTGTATTGTGAGAAAGGGAGAAAAGTACTTCTTTCTTGACTTGCTCTATCCCATGCCCAATCTTGTAAACCTTGATCATGTCACCCCTCAGCCATCGTTTCTCCAAGCTAAAGAGCCCCAAACGTCTTAACCTTTCTTCATAGGGAAAGTGTTCCAACCCTTTTATCCTATCCTCCTAGTTGCCCTTTTCTGTACTTTTTCCAATGCTCTAATATCCTTTCTGAGGTGTGGTGACCAGAACTGTACACAGTACTCCAAATGAGGTCGCACCGCCGATTTATACAGGGGCATGATGATACTGGCTTTGCTCTAAAACAGAACCCCACACACACCCCATCCCCCAACAAGTCTTACCTGCTCCAAACTGAACGATAAGAACTGATGCGAGGGAGGGCAGAGCTGGTGAACAGGAAGGGACGGCAGAGTTGCCGAGGGCAGAGGGAGCTGGCGAGGGCGAAGCTGGCGATTCTGGGGAAGACAGCCCACCTAATCACAGGGCATGGTATGACACGAAAATACACAAATAAATAAATCCATCTATCATCCATCTATCATCTATCTATCTATCTATCTATCTATCTATCTAAACAGTTTTCTGGCATGGAGACTTCTAGGGAGTGGCTATAAAGTGAGGGGGCGTGGCCCCGCGATGCCCCACCGTCACCACAGCCCTGCTTTCAGCGTAAATTGCACGTGTGCACGGGTGTGTTAACTCCCATCAAGTTGCTTCCAACTTCTGGCAACCTTATGAATTAATGACCTCTAAAACATCCTCTCGTTAACAGTGTCGCTCAGGTCTTTAAAGCTTAGTTGTACGTATTTTAAAAAATATATACATATATCAGGCACCCCATTGCAATAAAGCAATTCAGCCAATCGTGTGAGAGTATATATCCGTTTGCTTCCTCCCAGCTGCCTCTAGATTTTCCACCCCGGGTGTCCTACAGCGGTCGCATAAATTAAATCTCTCCCCAGAACAGAATGAGTGGAATAGGGGCTTTAAAATGCTGCGTGCATATTCTTGTAGAGTGGGATTAAACCATTCTCCACAGTATACAAACTGCAGGAAGATTTAATTCCTCTCGTCGGAGCGGATCCCCCTCCCTACTGCTTCTCCTTCCCGGAATGCTGATTTCATTTCTCCCCCCTCCCTCCCCCCAAAAAATGCTCTGTATGTTTTGTTTCCATCAGAAACTGATTTAGGAAGTGACGGGTTGCGGTTGCACAATTAAAGGCACCTGCAGCCACTTCCGTGGTCGGTCTGGGATCTGATCTCAGGGCCCTCCAAGAGTTTCACAAGGAAATGTTAATTAACCCTGAAGATACCTGGCTGGGCTCCTTTACCCTTTCTAATTTCCAGCAGCACCTGGGAGTTGAACACCTGGAGTGCCAAGAGATTTCATTTTTATCTTCAATGAATGAAGGTTGCAAGGTTTTTTGTTTTTTTTAAACCAAGAGCGGAAAGTGAATCCAAAATGTCCCTCTGTCCAAAAATGTATGGTCCGTTCCTACCGTCAGAGAGACAGTAGTGCAGCCAGGGGTCATTTCCTGCGGGAGCACACAGGAATGGAGCTTCAGCAGTAAGGAGCCCAGGGGGCAGGCCCATGCAACAAGCCCCACCCCCTGCTCCCAGCAGCCCTCAGTCAGAGCAAGAAGCAGCCAAGTAAGTTGCAGACACACACCCCGGCCCACCTTCAGGTACAAGCTCTCCCTCCTCTAACAAAGAACGTGTTTGAGTATGTCTTCAACGCTTTGAAATAAATTTTGCTTTTCTTGAAAACGTGGATTTATTCTCGATGCTTGGGGATCCAACAGTAGTGAAGGGCGGGGTATAGAGCCAATCTCTTCTTCTTCTTCTTCATATGCAAATAAGTTATGCTAATGAACTCCTGCACCTCTTTTTCTACAAAATGACCCCTGACAGTCACAAGCCATCGATTTAGAAGTGTGTAACTCTGCTTAGACTCTCCCCATAAATATGAGTTCGGCTTCTTGTTTGCCCATTTATGGCAAAAGACCTCCAGGTAATGGTGGACCATGCCCACCAATTAGCATTGTCAACCTCAAGGTGGCACCTGGGTAGGGTTGCCAGGTTCCCTCCTGGCATTTGGTGGGCAAAGAGGCATGTCTACATCACAGTTCACATGGCCTGGAAGTGATGTCATCACTTCTGGGCTGTCGGGTGACGCTCTGGTATTTGGGTAAATTTGGCTTCTACCATAGAGTTCTTGCATGGTGGAGCCTGGAGATTAATACAAAAACTGAGGGTCACAGTGTTAGGAAGACATACAAAAATATATATCACTGTGTGCAATAAATACACGCTTATAGTAACACAATTTTATGCTTTATTCTTTTTTACATATTTCAATACTATTGTCTAAATATTGGTATCAAATATTGGTATCAAACAATACATCGAGTGCAGGTTTACATTAAGACAGCCCCTTGTCAGTAGTGATAGTGTTACTGACAAGGTGCTGTCTGAATGTAAACATGCACTCGATGTATTGTTTGGGTGAACCATTTTTCTCTATGTATTCATTTGGTGAAATATATTTTTGATAATATTTGACACCAACATTTAGACAATAGTATTGAAAAATATAAAAAGAAAAAGAATAAAGCATCAAATTGTTTTACTATAAGCATATATTTATCGTACACAGTGATATACATTTTTGTATGTCCACCTGGAGGGTGGCAACCCTATATTCTGGTTTCTTGATATTTTTTTCCTTTGGCAATCCACATAAATTCCTAGTTTGAGAGCTTCGTCATGCCACGATCTTCCTGCCCACAGAAAGCTAGCATCTCAGCTCTCATACCTCTCAATCCCTCATGTGCAGTCGGATAAGTCCAGGATCGGGGCCGTGGGATCTCTCAGCCTCTGAAGGCAGCCGTCTGGAGGTTTCTGAGATCTGCTTTTCCCAGACTTCCCCCCACACACACACCACCACCAGTCCCTCTATAAACCCAGAACTTACAGCTTCCAGTGCAAAGTAGGGCACGGGATCGATGATGCTAACGAAGGCGGTCGATAAGAGTTTAGCCATAATATATTACAATATTAATCCATGCCCTGCGCTGGCTGCAGAAAAGCCCATAATCTTTTTTGCTTCCTTGAGAGAGAGCACAGGAAGAACGGGGGGGG
>NW_015166597.1:0-2685 GCF_001447785.1 Gekko japonicus | reverse complement strand
CGGCGCGCAGTGGGGTATAATGGCATGGATTCCCCCCTCCAAAGCAGCCACTCTCTCCAGGGGAACTGATCCCTGTTGACTGGTGATCAGTGGTCATTCGGGGAGATCTTCAGGTCCCTCCTGGAGACTGGCAACCCTAAGCAGCATATTTTTTTAAAAAAGAAAAAAGCTTTGTTTCATTTGCAGGGCAGTCAAGATGGCTGATGGGGGAGGGGGGGAAAGAATCCTCAGGGGCTAGGGTTGCCACCCTCCAGGTGGCACCTGAAGATCTCCCACTATTACAATTGATCTCCAGATAGTCAAGAGCAATTCCCCTGGAGGAAATGAAGGGTGGACTCGAGGGCATTATAAGCCAGTTTGGTGTAGTGTTTAGGAGCACGAACTCTAATATCGGAGAAGCAGGTTTGATTCCCCACTTCTCCACAAGCAGCTGCTGGTGTGACCTTGGGTCAGTCACAAGTTCTCTCAGAACTGTTCTTTCAAGAGCAGTTCTCTCAAGAGCTCCCTCAGCCCCACCTCCCCCACAGGGTGTCTGTTGTGGGGAGGGGGAGGAAAGGGATGGGGATTGTAAACTGCTCTGAGACTCCAAGAGAAGGGCAGGGTATAAATCCAATCTCTTCCTCCTCCTCCTTGGTGTAATGGTTAAGTGTGCGGACTCTAATCTGGGAGAACCAGGTTCGATTCCCCACTCCTCCACTCGCACCTGCTGGATGACCTTGGGCAAGCCATAGTTCTGATAAGAGCTGTCCTTGAAAAAGAGCAGTTTCTGTCAGATCTCTCTCAGCCCCACCTCCCTCACAGGGTGTCTGTTGTGGGGAGGGGGAGGGAAAGGAGTTTGTAAGCCGCTCTGAGACTCCTCTGGGTAGTGAAGGGCCAGGGTATAGATCCAATCTCTTCCCTCCTCCTCCACCTCTGAGGTCCCTTCCCTTCCCTCCGCCACCCTTCCCAGGCTCCACCCCCACAATCGCCAGGTATTTCCCAGCCCAGAGCTGGCAACACTACCCGGGGCCCTGGCTCAGTGGCAGAGCATCTGCTTGGCATGCAGAAGGTCCCAGAAGGTCTTCTGTCAAAAGGACCAGGCAGGAGGTGATGGGAAGGACCTCTGCCTGAGACCCTGGAGAGCTGCTGCCAGTCTGAGCAGACAATACGGACCTTGACGGACCCAGGGGGGGGGGTCTGATTCAGTGCGAGGGAAGCTCCGTGTGTGTTCCTGGTGTGTGTGTGTGTCACGCTGGAGGGCTGCAGAGCCCAGCAAGCCTCATTCTTTACGTGCCACTTGTACAATACTTACACTCACAATGGATGCCCTTGGCACGGTCTGTGCATCATGTTTATTTATCGATGCACAAATTGACATTGGGAATATGGGCACATTTGAGGAAACCATCCGCGAAATAAAAGAACACGGATTCAAGAGGCGCAAGGAAGAAGCAAAATTGAAATGGCTTTTTTTTCCGGGGGGGTGTGTGTCTAACCAGCCGGCGTGAGAACATTTAAATCATCCCCTGTTTACACTTGTGCAATGCAATGGCGCGTGATGGGCTCTCCTTCCTCCACAACCTTTTTCCACGACTTTGTGGGTTCATGCTGGTGCCACCGCCAAGTCTCCAATTTCCTCTTGTACTATCAGGGGCATTTTCCGTCGTTTGCTGCTTTAATAGGAAGCTCGGGCTGGGTTTGGGCCTTGCCAGGGGACGACACTGCAGGTTGTCAGCAGCAGACTGGAAGGGAGCTGCTGACAAAATACCCCGGGGTCTCCGGGTATTTTCCAACCCAGACCTGGCAACGCTAGTTATATCCCCACATTTCTCCCCAACGAGCACACAAAGCGGCTTATGTTATTCTCCCTCCCCTTCATTTTATCCTCACAAGCACCCTGTGAGGTGGGCTAGGCTGAGAGGGTGTGACAGGCCCACAGTCACCCAGCAAGTTTCTGTGGCAGAATGGAGATTTGCCATGATCACTTGACAGCCCCATCCGTGCCTTCTCCCCCCCTTCCCAGAATGGGTAATTGAACGTGCGTCTCCGAGATCCTAGCCTGATGCTATAACTCAGGGGTGTTGAACTCATTTGTTATGAGGGCCGGATCTGTCATAAATGAACCTTGTTGGGCAGTGCTATGTGTGTCATAAAATGTAATGCCAGGTAGCGGAGATATAAACTTTATAAAGGACACAAACACAAAGGGTTTTTTAACTTAAAATAAAGACATGCTGAAAACATTAGCTCTCTTGCAATATTTTGTTTATTTAACACACTGACACCGCTTGCCCTGAATTATTGCATCAAAATGTAAGCTGCAAACCTACGATGACGCAGCAGCAGCAGAACTGGAAGAAGAAGCAGAAGACAGCCAGTGCCACTGCGGGCCTGACAGAAGCCCTCCGGGGGCCTAATCTGGACTCCGGGCTGCATGTTTGACACCTCTGCTCTAACTGCTACAATATACTGGCTCTCAACGTTGTTGTGAACATTTTTGGCATGGAAAGCACACAGGCGTAGAGAGAGACAGAGAAAGAGAGCAATTTGCCGGTGATTACTGCAAAGGTGTTTGAAAGCCTACCCACAGAGGATTGCCATCACCCAGAATTCACTTCTTCGACCTCAGTAAGGTCAGCATGTAGCCATACATCGTTAGCAATGTAGCATCACAATACTCCATCCAAGCTGTGGAGTCCTGTGAGC
>NW_015166596.1:54498-56252 GCF_001447785.1 Gekko japonicus | reverse complement strand
TGACTTGATGGCACATATATACATATTGGTCCCTCTCAACTGTTCCTTATTGCAGTTATGCATTGAGTTGACCTAGTATTTGAAATAGCAAAAAGAACCACAACAGCTCACAGCATGGACAAACCTCAGAAGATCAACTGAACACTACATCAACATTTGAGGCTAAATCTGAAGCTTCCTAGCATCTCTGAGAAAGAGCATGTTTTAATTATCTCTTACAGCTGAAACAACAGGAGTCAGCTGTTTATGCATAAAACTGGACCACATCTTCACAAGACTGGCTCCCAGGAAAGCTACTCGTAGAAGACTGTATCGTCTATAACTTCTACAGCACTTTCTCCCATGCAGCCGTTCCAATATTTAGTTCCTTTATCCCCTGCCAAAAATCCTATCAGAGAACATAGACTGAGCAATTAAAGAGCTGACAAAAGCCACTGAGGACCCATTAAAACTTCATGGCACCAGGCGTTTTTGCCAAACTGTACACTGGCACTGAACATGCTGCACACGCATAGGATGAACGCCCACCTTCAAACATTCCAGGACAACTGATAAGCGTCCATCTGATAAAGTAAAGTTGCCATAATACATAGGTTAGCTCATAAGGTGCCACAAAAGAGGAGTCATTTATTATTGGTTGCTTCAGAAAACTCATGTGGCTACCATTTAGAGGAGCAGTCGTTGGTTCAAAACATTCCAACCCTGCTCTTCCCGCAGGGCAGAGGAGATGCAGTAGGCTGCGACCTCCTGGCAAGTGTGTCAAAGATGCACTTCACTCTTTCATGCATCGACATCCCATGTGGGGAGCACTAGTCCGAGCGCAGCAACCACACAGAAGCTGGACCGGGGAGGGGGGATGGAGTGTAGTGGGTTAGACGCATGTCATAGATGCAATGAACATGAAATTGAGCAAACTTCAGAGGATGGCGGAAGACAGGAAGGCCTGGTGGGAGCTGGTCCATGGGGTCACGAAGAGTCGGACTCGACTGTGTGACTGAACAACAACAGAAACCACAGAGACGGATGCAGTGATCAGCATGGTTGACTCGTACACAACAAAGACACAGAATACTGGCCGGATGGCCAACTATATAGACACCTGGGGGACACCCCCTAGGTCCCGTTGGTGGGTTCAAATCTCCCGCCACGGTCCTATTGGGCCCCCAGTGGAAGGACCAGGGTCCTAGTCCCTATTGTTTGTATGTATTCAAGCTCAGGTGTACACGTTGGCCCCTGGTGGCAGTCAGCGGACAGAACAGGGGAGAATGTTCTCAGCCACTCCGGGTCCCCCGTGGGGAGAAAGCTGGGGGATCAATGAAGTCAATAAACAAATATACATTCACAAACCCTGAATAGGCTACCAGTGAGCTTCATGGCTGAGAAAAGGTGTGAACTCAGGGTTTTCACCCATGGGGTGGTATCCAATTCAGATCAGCACCAGCGGATGGAGGAGGAGGAGCTGGAGTGCTCAGTGGCTCACTTGCTCAGCCCTTTGCAGATGAAGAAGAAGAAGAGAAGAGATTGGATTTATACCCCGCCCTTCACCACCCAAAGATGTCTCAGAGTGGCTTACAAACTCCTTTCCCTTCCCCTCCCCACAACAGACACCCTGTGAGGTAGGTGGGGCTGAGAGAAGTCTGACAGAAACTGCTCTTTTTCAAGAACAGCTCTTATCAAAACTACGGCTTTCCCAAGGTCATCCTGCCAGGTGCGAGTGGAGGAGTGGGGAATCAAACCCGGTTCTCCCAGATTAG